>NW_008581003.1:0-7669 GCF_000691845.1 Merops nubicus | reverse complement strand
GCAGGAATTAACAGGGCTGCAAAGCTTCAGCACTTATTTTCTAATTCAAACAACCAGAAACTCCATGCATTTTGGAACAAGCTGACAACAATCTAGAAAATGACACTGGATAACAGCACAACTGTCTCCCCTGGAAGAAAACACTAAAACCATGCCACACAAGTCCTCTCCTCTCTCTGACACCAGGCACAAGACGCTCTCATAATGCTAGGATTAAAAAAAGACGTTTGCACAAACATGCACACAGAGCTATGCACAGAGCTTGATACGCACAAGGAATAAAGAGACAGACTGGATTTCTGTGGCTCTGCACAACACCGCAGGTATTTCTTCAAATTCGAGGCATAACTATGTTTAATAAGGAATTAATCAAAAGCAACCACCATCTTTAAGTTCGGTTTTTGTTCTCTAGTAACCTTTTCCAAGAAACAGAGGAAGTTAGTTTCTCACACAATATTTTATAAATTCCCACAATACCCTTACAAAGCATTTGACAAATGTGCAATAAACGTGTATGAAAGAGGAAGCTGGAACCTGACATATAAAAAGCCCTGGCCTACATTTCTCAGGAGGTCAAATGAAGGACAGATACATTAAAAGCACTGTTTCAGCAGTATTTACATTTGGAAAGCAAAATATTTAGCTAACTTTAATTTCAATCTCTCAGATGAGGCACTTCCCAATTAAATGAAAGGAAAAAAAAATAAAGCCTTCTACCTTCCAAATAATACTCAAAATGGTCACCATCAAAAAGAAATCCACCCCCCTTGAATAAAAGAAAAACAAACCCAAACTTAAGAATCATAAAAGTGTAAATAAAAGCAACAGAGATGAATTCACATACCAATACCACTAATCATAACCAGAGACAGTGAATAAATTTTAGTATTTGGACAAATATATACCTACATATGGTAGGACTTTAACATTCTAATACCATTTTTATTTAATTAGGCTTTAAGGCTAAGAGAGGTTTTGAAATTAGGTGCAGAACAAACCTCAGAAATTCAGTCTCAATTCTTCGAGGAACCTTTCTAAGCTGCTGTCAAAGAGGACAGATGCAACTCACTTCAGTACCTCAGGTGACCTGTAGTTTCGACTGCAGCAGACATAAACCCATGTTTTCTATGTGCAGTACTGTCTGCAGACAGACAGCAACAATCTACAATAAGGGTTAAGTGTTTACCATTGCACTTATTTCCTTGGGTTTATATTTGCCAAAAGCTTTCATTTGGCAGTAGGATCTGGACAGCAGCAGTAAAGCATTACGAGGGAAGGTAACTCCTCTCAGACCAGCAGGAAGAGAACAACACATGGCTGTTTCAGTACCAGAAGGTAGATGTGGAAGCTGAGGGAGGGTATTCAGTTCCTATCTCTCCTGTGTCTGGCTCTCCCTTCACTGCCACAGAACCCACTCTGAAAGTGGAGCTGTTCAGATATGCAACTGAGTCTTCACTCTGCAAGAAGCGAACACACAACCAGAAGTACACTTTGAGCCAGAATTAGTGGCTTCTGACAGAAAACAGCAGGAAGGCAGGAGCCAAGCAAGTCCCCAAGAACCACTTTGTTTACAGCTCAGTGGAAGAGATCTATGAGTGGAGAGGGAGTCCCAGGCCAAAGCAGTGGTGAAGCACAAGGAGAAAATGGGAAGCTCCTAAGAAGGACAGATGCATTCAACTCACAGCACACTTAATATCTTTGAATTCAGGAAGGGATGTATTCCTAATGTACTTCCCCCATCCCCCCACCCCCCACTGGTCAAACTGAGATGCCAGATGATGCAAACATGTTTTTAATTCTCCATGCCTCCCCAAGTCATTTTACAGTAGTGGATTTGGGTCATGTGTCCATTGCAATCAATGGCTACACTTCCACAAACGTCAACCTTCAGGATAACTTGTAAGGACTGTTTTTTGAGTATCACTTCAAACTAAGAAGTTACACGTCAAGGACTTTTCTCTGAAACACAAGACACGAACAGCAGCAGAGGATACTAGAATTTCTTTCCCCCCATCCTCAAGGAGGAAATAAAGTATGCACTACAGTTTTAACATACCTCCCAGTAAGGACACCAGCAACAAGCTTTAATGATAACAAGAGTAATACATGCAGCTTGAAATTCTGAGGCAGTTTGAGGCACATCAGAGTATGAGCTATAAAGAGAATATCCTTCCGTAACAGCACCAACAGTCACAATGGAGAGAGAAATCCTTTGCAAAGGAAAACAGAAGTGGCATTATTAAAATAATATTTGCTATGGATAATTTAACTGTGAGCTGCCAAGAAAACTAATTTCAAACCTAGTTTAAACTGTTAGAATAAACTACTACCAACCAACTCTCATCACACTGCATTTCAAAGTCCTCACTCTCACCAGCATTTGAAAGCTCTTCATATTTTCACTAAAACCAAAACATAACAGGAGCTCCAATCCTTCAGAACAGAATACCTAACCCAAAATCTGAATTTGTGAGTTTAAGTAACACTCTTACGAGTGCTCTCTACTACTATGAGCTTTCTGAATGGACTCAATTTTAACAAACAGAACCAGTAGCCTGCTAACTGATGGAAAATTGCCATTAAAACAAATACTTGTAGGTGAAGATGAAAATGTATCCATGTTAAATCACAACATCTACGTCACACTGAGAAGAACGCTGTAACTAAGCTGAAGGACAGGAAGAGCACAGAACACATTAGCAGGTAAACATTCTTACCTACTACTGAAAAACGTTTTAAAAAATATTCTTACAAGGTGGAGGAAGGGAAACATACTGCTTCTGACAGGTAATTAACCTGGGAAACAGACTGGAGCAACATACTGAAGAACTGCAATCCCAGACTTAATTCTTGTCCTCACACAGGCAAAATCTGCTTCACTGGCAACCAAATGCCCTTAAGGGTAGTACTTATCTCTGTGTAGGAATAACTTCATCTGTAGGTAACAACAGAAATTAGCATGAAAAATACATTTGTTAGAATAAACTTGCACAGGTAAATGTGTGCTTCAGAGATTAAGATCTTTAGCTAGATTAAGAAGAATTCTTCTCTCCCCCTATGGAGTACAGGAAGCCTTATTAGAGCTTGATTTCCTGTGAAACATCTGGCACTGACTGACACAGGATACCTGACTAAATGAGATGCTGGTCTAGTGACACAACAAAAATGTTTATCTCTGTGTCATGAAAAACTGGGCTGAAAGATATTACTCTATATGTTTTGCTTTTCATTCATCTCCCTAATGTATTTTAAATCACTTTAGGGATCATGAGGTGCCCTACTTGGACAGCTTTAGATGCTAAAATACTCCTCCACAGCAAGATTACTCAGTAGTGCCACTAAAATACCGTTCCAAAAGGGTGGGGTTTTCAGCCTCCTCACCCATCAGAGCTTGTTGCAGGGCAGTGCAATCACCCTGCTCACCTGTGGCTAGGCCTTGCACCTGCAGGCATAAACTCATAGGAAGTACTCTCTTTGAAGAATAGGAAGATGCTGAAAAAGACTTGGGAAATTTCCTGCTAGGGAGGAAAAACAACTAGTGAAGCCTCCAAGGCTTAAAGTTCAAAAGCTCACTGAAGCTAATGGAATGGTGGGTCCCTGAAAGCTCACAAGAGCTTTTTCACAAAGAAGTGATAACCTCCAGCTGATTCTTACCTTACTCTTAATAGTACGTATGCCCATAAACAAAGTGGTTCATATTTCTGCTGCTGGGAGAGGTGTAGCTAGGCAGTATTTCTAAAAGCACCCTAGAAAAGAAAATGGACTGGAACACTATCCTCCTCTTGCAGATACCATCAAATTTCCATCAGAGTGCTTTTGGCCACTACAGAGAAAATTTCAATGAGTTACTGGCACAAATTACAGCAGATGAAAATATATTAGTAATTGATCTTCTCAAATGTCATGAGAGAAGCAAACACTTGTCTCATTTTTTTTTTTTTTAAATCACAAAACAAGGCACAAACCTGTTAAGAAAATGGGATCTGTTTATATGAAATCAATGTGGACCGAAGCCAGAAGACTCTCAAAAGAGAAGATAATAGACGTAGAGATAATGACAAAGAGAAAAAAGATTATTTGTTAATTATTTGGTTATTTGGAACAGACAGGGAAAAAAAATCAAGTCACCTCACAGAACTTCACTTTTATCTCCACTGCTTTCAATACAAGAACAACAAAACTGAGAAGCACAAAACAGCACACTGAAAATCCCAATGACCTCATGAGATGAAATGATACAGAACCCAGAACCAGCAAACTCACTTTGCTGTTTTTTCTTAGTTTTCTGTGTGCTTCTTCACTGTTTCACTTAGAGCAGTATGCTATATCCTTGGGGTTTTTTTTCCCCCCTTTTTTAAAAACATCAACATAATCAAATCATGCAGGCTTGTCTGGAACATACTATATTTGTACAAAACTAGCTGTTGATATTCTAGTATCCATTTGATACTTAAACTGACATAGCAACTTCTAAGTCAAAGCTTACAACTTCTATGTACAGCTTAAGAGCACTTAAGTGAATGTTACTGTGATAAGCAAAAATGGGTTTGCTATACTGAAATAAAAATTTAAATTGAACATGTTTATTAGTTGTATTACTATAATCAGAAAAATATGGAATTGGAATTGCCACAAAGTCAAATATTTAAAATCAGGAATTCTTTTTAAGTGTTTTTATTACATTTTGCATTTTGGACTACGATTTGTAAAAAAGCATAGCAGATATAAATAACTGATCATCAACTCAAAAGCACAAATAAATCTCTTATTCTGTCAGAACAGGGGGCACAGCTTCCTTTCCTCTCCAAACTAAACCAAAGCCCATGCCTCTGCTCACACACAATTAGTCTGAAATTTCCTTGTGACAACAGATGAGAACGTACCTTCACCAGCAGAAGCCTGTGACCAGATCAGTTCCTCAGTTTAGAAGGACTACTAAAGTAAGGATTCGGGCAAATCTCCAAAATTAATGGCTGATGTGAAGGAGGGATGGAGAGACAAGTATTGTTATGACTGGGCTAAAGCCAGTTAAATGACTTTTAATTCCAAAGCTACCTTAAGGAAGTTTTATTTGCTTCCGAGTCTCGACTTCCCCATATTGCACATTCACACTGCTCTTGTTCAGTCTTGCAAGAAGGTCCGAATTTGACATTGTGCTTAAAAGACTTCCAGAGAGCCAGGGTTTATCCAAGGGATGCACATGTCCAAGCCAAGAACCTCTTCACTCTCCTCGCAGGCGAAGCTGACCTGATGAACAGTCCCTTAGATTTACACTGTCATTGATGTCTCAAGTAAGAAGTATGAAATAGAAAAATGTGAACTGCTACCTCATCGTAAAGCAGTTCAGATGAGAGTAGAATGAAACCTTGAGTTTAGATTTGAAAAACAGTATCTAAGTTACAAGCTGCACCCCTACTGTCAGCCAGGATCAAGTAACACAATTTGAGGCTTTTTGAAGCTTAGTTTTTGCTACAAGTGCAATTAAAGTGCACCTTCTACAATTAAAGAATTGCCCAATAAGAATCTGAAGATTTCTCTAAGAAACTCGCTCTTCAAAAGCTGTTTAGTGCATTTCAAAAAGCTAAAAATCAGAACAACTACCAACAAAAAAAATCTCAAGTACTTCTGGGATCTGAGAACAGAGATGGGAACACATTCCCTGCACTCTCATGGACATGGCATCACTCATATTCTGACAGGAAGGGCTATGGCATGGTCCAGCTCTGGAGTGTAACCTCTTCCTTTATGGGTTTACGTGCTAAACCTATTGAAAAAATCTGTATCAGTCTTGCCTTACTCCATCTTACAGGCCAAATTCTCCTACATATGCTTCCACTCATTAATGAATTACAACAAGGACCAACCTGGTCCTGTGTAAGCAAAGTACAAAAATCAGAGCTGGAAATACAGTATGTTCCAAACGGTGACCTCAAAGGAAAACAACATTTTCAATCCTGTAGCCAAGCATTCCAGCATTTATCCCATCAGACAGAAAAGCCATGGCACATAAGTAACCTGGTGCTGATCCTGTCACAGCTTCTCACATTGAGAGGTACTCAGATCTATGAAATCACACAGAATGTGGTCATTTATTGTAAGCATCAAATTCAGCAGATCACGTTACTGTGCTAACAAAAGGAAGATCTGTTCTAAGCAAATTTGTGAAAATATTTTATCTCAAGTATTACCATTTTCTTAACCTCTCTCTTTAAAGCCACAACTCTGTAGAAGAGTATTTTAAATTTGAGTATGTTTTCAAAAATAAGAGTAAAACAAACCTCACGGTGACAGTAGAAGACTAGAATTCAGCAAAAGGTAAAAAGTAAATTTTCACACCACTTTCATCATCTGAAGAGTATTGACACAAAGTTGAAAGATCTTTATCAGAGAGCAGCATGTTACCAGAACATGGTGTAATGTCATATGTAACATGCTTTAATTAATTAGTTCAAACTGCTATTTGCCTGCAGTGGTTCCTTTGCATCAGAAGCAAACCAGGCCATAAACTGGTTTATGCTCCAACACCTTTTGCTTATTCATGTCCACGAATTCATACCAAAACATAGGCAATGTCAACGGAGAGTAAACCCTAATCCCCCACATCCTAGCAGGACTCTTCTTGCTTGAATTTAACCAACAACTGACATCACTAGTAAGGCTTTTCAAACAGTAGCCCCCAGTTTGTTTATATTTACCTGAAATTAGTTACAAAGTCACATCCAATGATGCTGAAAATAGCCAGGAAATAGACAAATGGCACAGAAAGTATAAACAAGCTGTACAGCAGGTGTTTGGGTTAGGTTGTAACAGTAAAGCAGTTCACCACTCCATCCCAACGACCTGCTTCACAAACAGTCCATAAAACGGTAATTTTATTAATATAATTGTGTTCTCACAGCAAACTTCAGCATGAGGTAGGAGTACGCTTTTTCTCATGCATTTGTAGTCAGAGAGACCTTGACATTCATTTTTAAACACAACTGAAACACAGAATTCAATAAAGCTATGATATTTGAAGTACAGCCATGATGGAAACTTACTGTTTCCCAATCTTCTCAAAAAAAAAATTGGCTTGCAAAATGCTTGCAAGCTGATATTCAAAGTTATTTAAATAAAAAAACCTAAGAGGTTGTATTATATTATATTTAGTATCTGTACATCTTTTCTCAAAATGAGCAGCCTCAGACCTCCATGCAGTCAATCTATGAAACATTTAACATGGTGGGAAAAAAAGCAAGCAGTAAAGAAATGAGAAAAAAAAAATACCACAAGGAAATAAGTAAAATTTTAAAATTAGTATTTTTTTTTTTTAAAAAAAAGCTTACCACAAGAATGCAAAAAACTGGGAGGAGATATCATAAATATTAGGTTAAAATATACACACCCCTAGCTGAAAGCTTTTTGGTGTTGATGATTTTGGCAGCATACTCTTGTCCTGTGGTGATTTTCATGCACCTTCTCACGACGGAGAACGCCCCTCTGCAAACCAAGGAGTGGACCAAGTGTCAGCCCGACTGAACAGTTCACTGCCATTGCCGGCGCCAGGGTTTTAACGGCTTTCAGGGAAAGGTGCGATGTCGGCAATATATTTTTTTTAAAAACGGATTTTCGGAGAGTGCCGCTCAGCATTGATTTCATTCACCAAACCGGCAAACTCTGCTCAGAAACG
>NW_008581002.1:8965-41401 GCF_000691845.1 Merops nubicus | reverse complement strand
TCCTACCCTCCAGCAGATTGACACTCCTACTTAAGGTCATGTCATCTGTAAATTTAGTGAGGGTGCATTTGATCCCCTCATCCAGGTGAAGGGCTTTGAAAATTATTTTAACTATGCAAACTGGCAAGCTGTATTACATTTACATATGATAAATGATTATAGTAATTTATGCTTATAGATTTGTAGCAAAATGTCACCATCTTTTTTTTTTTCTCCACCTTACAGATAGAGAAATCTGGGGCAATGGAAGGTGGTAAGACTTGCTAGAGGTTCAGAGAAAAATCTGCTTGTCTTGCAGTTAAGCACTGCTTCCAAGCATGGCAGCCACAACAATTAATTTCTATGACTGGAGTCCTATGTTTTTGGTGAGAAGGAGTTTCAGACCCTCCATTTTATATTTTTTCTCAATGTTTCAGAATGCCTCAGTCTTGTGGAGGTTTACTTTTTTCTCAGATGCTAAACATCCTGCAAGTCTTTCTGACAACGGTGTTAGTGTGTTGTTGCAGCAGTATTCCCAGTATGTTCTAGAGTTTGCCTGCAGCTTCAATTAAGTTTATCTAAATAGGTGCTTTACCAGATGGTCACTTGTAATTATTTTACATTATTACTGCTGAACTGCCCTGTTCTCAGTCCAGGCAACAAAACCTTCATCCTGTTTTGTTTCTTTCTGGAAGTATATGAAGACAAAATGTTGAATATAGCACTAGTGGCACATGGGTATACAGAGGAAAGTCTTTTGGGTTGATTTATTTTTTTGTATGTCACTTTATGGCTTGTATTTCAAGTGATTTTTCCCAGAGATCAGGTGGTTTCCTTTCACGAAAGGAGAGGTAAGCATGGGAGGAGCAATAAACTAGAGTACTGCCCTTCCAACTCTGTGTACATAACTCTGAGAGTTGATGTAAAATCACAAAAAGTGGCTCTAGTCTACTTAAACTGATATGAATTAAGTGTAAATGTGTTATAGTGTTAGATCTGTTGCTAATGGATTCAGCTTTCGTTATATAGAATAAGGTGGTAGGAACAAAGGATTGCATCATGCTAAAAACAAGAGGCAAGCTCTCAAGATACCAAGAATTCAAGTGCTTACACAGAGTCAAATAGGTAATGTCAAATATCTCCACAGTGAGGGTTTTCTTATTAATAACGGAGTAACACTAGTTTACACCAGCTGTGGACTTGTGCTCAAAAATTAACCAAAGTGCTAGTTCATTGCTGTTGGTTACATATCAAAAATGAGGTTGAAAAGGAAACAGATTAGTAGCAGAAAGTACAGATAACGATAATACTCTGCAGTAGAGAAAAATACAAAAGTAGTAAAAATAATAAAAAGTGCAGTTCACAGCTCAGAAAATAGGACTGAGGAACTACTATGTAATTAATAAAATTCACCAAGTGTCAATCAAGTAAACAATCTGTTTTGGGGCAGATTGAAAATAGAGGGCCAAATTCTGTCTTCAGCTACTATACGTGCTTTTGTCTCCAAGGCAGGATTTACTTCATAATCTATGCGTAGATAACAATACTAAACAAGAAAAAAAGATGTTTTAGTGGTAGCCAGGCAGACATGAAGCAAATGTGCTAGATTTAACAGAGCTTTAATTGAGAAGATTGATCTTGCATAACAGCAGCAGAGTAAGCTGCCAGTTCTTGAACCTATCCTCTAATAAAATACCATTGTTAACTGTTAGCCCTTATGAATACAGCATTGGTTTCCAGCCAGACAATCATAAGCTGTTGATTGCCCAGACATAATAGTAACAATTTCCACTAATAATACCCTGTTGCAGAGGCTTAGAGGATGCAGCAGCATGAGAAAGAAAAGCAACTGCTTGCAAAGAGGATACTCTCTTGCTGGACTAGCCCATAAGAAGCTTGAAGGGCTAACAACTGCTTGAAAATTATCAGAATTTTGGAGTAGGCTAAGAAGATGGATCAAGAAATGTTTGTCTAGATTCATCTCACCCTACCAAAGGCTAGAACACGTCTGGGTCTTTTGAATAGAGTAAGGAATAGTAGCTAAAGAAAGGCTGTTGGTGGGGCATCATGAGACTGCTTTTCTAAGATCTTTGGTAAGATGAAAATTGCACATCTACTATGATAATTTCAGTAGTGGATGTGATTAATGAAAAGGATGCAACTAAAACAGGACTACATGGGCATATTTTTTCCTCTAAGCACAGCAGTACAGTTGTGTGTATGACATAGATTTCATTTTGCATCATTTAGATGTTTGAAACTGTGGAGGCTACAGTAATTTAACATGTCTTAATTTAGATTCAGTACTACTGGTAAGATTACCAAGGGACATCAAGTGAGCAAAAAATTGTAGGAAGAAACAATTTCTTCTACTTGACTAGGAAGTGTAATGGCCTGCAAACCTTCCTTTGGAGAGGATTCCACATAGGACAGTCTGAGGATACCCTCTCAGCTTCAAAATACAGACATTGTGTTTTCTGGGACTAAAGGCCTGAGACATCTCTAGCAAATTCAGTAAAGGGCAGTAACTGTTGTTGTGGAATAAATTCTATTCTCATTCTAAGTGATGCAAACATGACATTTGGTTGGTCGTTTGTTTTTTTTCAACATTGTATAAGCTTTTGGTGGATTCTCAAGAACTGAGAGTAATTTAGGCCCAAGATGATGAACACATAGTCTGGGAAGGAAACTGAAGTTTGTGTTGCCCTGAATCATACCTATAACTACAAAAAAATTAATAGGTACAGACCTAGGAATAGGAATAGGATTTATGTTCCAGAAGATCTGTTATTATCCTTTTCTGTACTAATCTCCCAGGCTCTTAGTCCTGGAAAATAAAATAGTATTTTTGTGATGAGAGAATGACCTGAGACTGCCATATCTGGAGCCTGTGCCAAGGACATGCTTCCTGATGATTCCTGGTTTAGTTTGTTTACGTCCTCCTTAAAGTGTAGAGGAGAATGGGACCAAGTACCTAAGTAATTCCATGTCTGTACTGAGACAAGTCAAATGGCATAACGACTGACCTTGTTGTACTTACGATGCTCCTGTTAGTACATCTCAGGAAGACACTTGCTGGTTTTGGAGCACGTTGTTTACTCTCACGTAGCCCAGAGTCTGTTACAGTCTTTGCAAGTTATTGCACATTTTGTGTTTGAGCATTCTTTCTTCCTTCCTACATCTACTTTGCAGTCTCTATTGAATTTTATCCTATTGATTTCAAACCATTTCTCTACTTGATCAGGATCATTACTGACTACAAGCTTTTCATCCAAGATGCTTTCAACCAGCTTGCTGTTGCCCACAGATTTTGTAGCTGGATTCTCTATTCCATCATGCAAGTCTTTAGTGAGATGATTAAACAGAAGCAAGCCACAACTAGACCTTTATTGAAGTGTCTTCCCAAAGTGATAGCAAACCATTGATAATTTGGAGTACAGAGAATAATTCACCTTCTGCAGACTGATCTAAAGACTCTGTTTTCCCTGTTCACATAGGAGAATGATATGATACAGTCTCAAAAGCCTTAATAAGTCAAAATGCATCATATCTACAGCTTCCCCACACTACAAAGCCAGTTATCCTGTCAGAGGAGTTAATGAGTTTGGTCTAATGTGATCTGCTCTTGACAAATCTAAGTTGTCTGTTTGTTTTCAGCTTATTACACTTGAGAGGATTAAAGACTGGTTATTAATAATTTGTCCCAGTATCTTTCCAGGTGTCAAAACAATACTACATTGTCTACAAATCTCCAGATTCCTCTTTAGCACTTTTAAAAGCTGTTCACTTATTTGTCTTTCTTCAGGCCACTGGGAACTCACTATTCTCCATGAATTGTTGAAAATAATCACTAGAGGATTGGAGACTGCTCCAGCTAGTTCCTTAAGCACTCCAGAGTGAGTTTCATCAGGCCCTGCTGATTTGAATTCATCTGACTTATTTAAATACCTTGCTCATCATAGAATCACAGAATGTGTTGGTTTGGAAGGGACCTCCAAAGGTCATCTAGTCCAACCCCCCTGCAATAAGCAGGGACATCTCCAACGAGGTCAAGCTGCTCAGAGCCTCATCAAGCCTGACCTTGCATCTCTCCAGGGATGGGGCCTCCATCACCTCTCTGGGCAACCTACTGCAATGATCTATCACCCTCATATTTAAGAACTTTTTCCTAACATCTAACCTAAAGTTACTCTTTTCTAGCTTAAAGCCATTACTCCTTGTCCTGTCACTACAAACCCTTGTGAATAGTCCCTCCCCTGCTTTCTTGTAGGCCCTTTTCAGGTACTGGAAGGTTGCTTTAAGGGCCCCCCAGAGCCTCCTCTTCTCCAGGCTGAACACCCCCAACTCTCTCAGCCTGCCCTCACAGGAGAGCTGCTCCAGCCCTCTGATCATTTTTGTGGCTCTCCTCTGGACCCGCTCCAAAAGGTTCACACCTTTCCTGTGCTGGGGGCTCCAGAGCTGGACACAGTACACTCCAGGTGAGCTCTCACCAGGGCAGAGCAGCAGGATCAACCTCTCTCCATCTACCGGCCATGCTTATTTTGATGCAGCCCAGGATTTTATTTGCCTTCTGGGTTGCCACTGCACGTTGGTGGCTCATGTCCAGCTTCTCGTTTACTAGAACCCTCAGACTTTTTCCAAAGGACTGCTTTCTAACATGTCCTCTCCCAGCTTGTATTGGTGACTTTGGTTGCCCCTGCCCAGATGCAGAATCCTGCACTTGGTCTTGTTGAACCTCATGAGATTCACCTGAGCCACCTCTCCAGCCTGTCCAAGTCCCTCTGGATGGCCTCCCATCCCTCTGGCATGTCAACTGCACCACCCAGCTTAGTATGGTCAGCAGACTTGCTGAGGGTGCTTTTGCTGCCACTGTCTATGTCATTGATGAAGATGTTAAACAACACCGGTGCCAGTACGGACCCTTGAGGGACACCACTTGTCACATTTTCCCATCTAGACATCAAGCCATTGACCACTACTGTCTGGGTGCGATCGTCCAGCCAATTTCTTATCCACTGAACAGTCCACCCATCGATCCCAGACCTCTCCAGCTTAGAAAGGAGGTTGTTACGGGAGATGGTGTTAAAGGCCCTGTTGAAGTCAAGATAGATGATGTCCACAGCTCTTCCTTTGTCCACTAATGCAGCTATGTCGTTGTAGAAAGCCACCAGATTGGTCAGGCAGGACTTGCCCCTGGTAAAGCCCCTGACTCTCTTGAATTGCCTCCCTATCCTCCATGTGCCTCAGAATTTCTTCTAGGAGGATCTGTTCCATTATCTATCTTCCCAGGCACAGAATCTATCCCTACTCTTGCCTGCCTGTGCTTCTCTCCTCTTACTCAAGTATAGAGTTTTTCCTTATTGCCTTTAAGCCTGAGCAATATGTGATTCATTTGGTGCTGTAACTTCTCAGTTTATTTCAGGCCATCTCTTGGCCTGTTCTACACATCCAGTGATGCATTCAGTCTATATGCATTCAGAGTGCAGACTGCTTTAAATAGTATGTGTGGTGCGAATGTACTCACTGAGTATGCAGTCTAGAGTTTCTTGCCTCTGTGAGAGTGTAACGTATACAGTTTGGCATATTGGACTTCTTGTGCTTGTTTGGAAACTGTACCAAAGCCTGCTGTGTTGTCTAAGATACTATTGGGCTTATGTTGTCATATAATAGGAATAGTGGTGAATGGCATTATCTTCTCCATCAACCTGAGTCCAGAGGAGAGGATTGCTTCCAGCTGTTATCGGGACAACAGCTTAGGACTTTATATAAGCGAAAGACTTTTATTAAAAAAAAAAAAAAAAAAAAAAGCATAGTGCTTGTGGAATCTTAAATAGCAATGTCCTTCAAAGTTACCTCTTTACTGGAAGATTTTCAGAGGTATTACAGGAATAGTCATTTTCTTTGCCTTGAAAAGGCTGAGAGATTGCTTATAGGATAGCTTACAATGTGCTTCAAAAACTGCTGTGGCTGTGCAGCAGAACTCTGGAAGACTGCATCATAATTACAATTCTGCAAAAAGCAAGGTTTGGTTTGCAATTATTCACTGAAAAAGTGAGAGATGTTTGGTGGCTGGTGGTGACTTCTGAAAAAGCATCAGCCAAGCATCAAGCCAGGCAGCAGGGTTTGTTCAGAGGACATGCCATATTGGTCTCTGGGCCCCTGCTGGTTTTATCCTGAGCACTGAGAAGAGAGTTGCTGAGTGTGATGAAGCTCACTCTGTTCAGCCTCCCTCTTCTCTGAATCCCTGGGAACTGGCAAAGAAGCTGCTGCTCTGACACTGGGGTGTGATGCTGCTCTGGACTTGTCTTGACACATCTGCCCTGGGGGATCCGAAATTGCTAGAAGACCTGTTTCTTTTCTGAATGTGAACGACCAGTCAGCAGATGAAATTAAATGCTAGTGAAATGAATGCACATTAGGCATTTCCCAGTTGCAGTAGAAAGCATGCAGAGGCCTCTGGTAACATTAGCTTTGGGAAATTATTTTTTTCTCCCCACATATCCTAAGCTGCCACAGCCCCAGTGGGGTCTGCAAGAATTTGGCATCTCTGGTTATTGGGCCTTTTGCTGTGTGAAATAAGTAAATATTAATTCAAGAGCGGAGTCAGAAGATGATCTCTTAGGAAGGAGACTTTATGGAGGTATTACTTGGGGCTTTTTGTCTGGTAGCATTGCCTGGAGGCCTGCATCAGTGCTCAGGAGTCTGCATGAATAGGTAATAGCAAGAGTTTACTGTGGTGCAGGAGAGAGAGTAAAGCCCATTAAATACAACATATTACTAACAGCAGTGTTATTCTGTGTCTGACAGTGTTGACAGTAAACCAAAATAGAATCCAATTTTTTTTTTAACCTGTGACAGATTAGGAGACAAATCTATATGCAGCTGTATCAATTTGTTACCTCCATTTTGCTTTGTAAAGTCAGTTTTTTTATTGCAGAGATGTTCTGTGCCGTGCTATAGACTCCACTGAGACTTTTTGTTGCACTGAATCAGCAGGCTGTCAAGCCTTGAGAGTCACCCATTCAGACAAGGCTTTCACAAAGAGCTAACTATTTTCTAGCCATGAAAATCCTGTTTCTCAGGAATCCATAGCATTGAAACTGAGAAAAAGAGTAGCATCTACATGTCTGTCTCACATCAGCATCACTTGTGTTGCTCCAAAGTAAAAATAATTGTTTTAGTAATCTTTCTAAAATGTCTCTGTCTAGCATCGAGTAGCTGGTGGTCACAAAAGGCTCAGGCATTAACTAAAAAATGCAGAAAGGTCTGCTCAGGCTCCTTGGGTGTTTTGCAGGGCATGTGTTGTTTTCAGGCATCTGGCTTGTGAAATTTTATTTCTGACGAGGGATATGGTGGAAGTCTAAGATTAGGGAGTGACTCAAAACACAAATTTAAATAATGATGTCTAGAGCTGAAAGGCAGTGTGCGAAAAGGAAGGTGTGGAAGCTGTGTGAGACCAGAGATGTACACATGTAATTAGGCTTCTGTAAGGCCAGATGCTGCTTAGGTTGTGTGGAAGCCCAACTGAAAAATATGGAGGAACCTAAATTTTAAGTGAAGATTAAGAGGAAAATTAAAAAGTTAATACAGAATGCTATATCCATCATGTGCTCTTGTCCAAAAGCTTTTGGCCTGAATTCATACCACACACAAACTCCATTTGAAACTGTTATCAGAAAACCCCCTAAGATTTGTGTTTGAAGCATTATTTTCCATTGCCTTATGTCTTATGGAGGTTCAAAATAGATTTTGTAAGCAACTGTGATAGCTGAATTCTTCAGAAGTAGGGAATCTCCATATATGTCAGCCTGTATGACAGGCAGCAAGTCAAGCAGGGGGGACTGCTTGTGTGAGGAGGCAGCTTTAGTGAGATGGCCTGGGTATTATTTGGTTTAAAATGGTTGTGGAGTCAATTAGAAGACCTGTTCTACTAAGCATGTATGCACATTGAACAACAACAACAACAAAAAAGTCCTAATTTGCAAAGGGACCTAGGATAGCATCTGCCCTCCTTCCTCTGGAAACTTTGCCACTCTTGCATGTGGTGGTAAGGGCTCTCTGCAGCACTCTGCAGAAGTCCTGCTGAGTCTGCAGGAGGGTGAGATGCAGGTTCTTAAAGAAGTGAGTAATTTAAAAAGTCACTAAATATTTAAGCATCTTGTCACGAAAGCATGAATTTCCACACCATAGTTATACCCTTTGCATGGCTTAGGCTGACCGGAGAAACAAAATCCTGGAGACCTGACTCTGACAGGATCTGGTTTTCTCAGTGAAATGAGAAGCACAGAAATATGATGATGAGTGGTCCTCCATGGAATTGCAAATTTTCCTCCCCCTAAATATGCTGTGTTCCTTGAGATTTGGACAGTTGTGGTTTTTGTTTCCTTTAACAACCTCGTCAGCAAAGGACAAGGACATAGCAAAATACTCAAGCACTCATGTGATTAAATACTTAGTCTTTGTAAAACTTTTGTCTTAGTTAAATATCCATTTGGAAGCTTTGATCACTTGCAATGTGAAAACATGAATTCAGGTCTATGGTTGAGATTTTTAAAGTGGCTGGAGAGATGCACAGGCTGAGAGTTGTGTTTCAGACCTGTGGTATGTCTTCCAGTACTAGTCCTAAAGGCTGTCAGGTTAGCAAGCACTCAGAATTCAGGAGCATCACTGAGATAAGGAACTGTCTCCCAATGGTGATGAAATATGTTCAAGTATATGAAGAAGATGGACTTAGCTAAATAATTTCAAGAAGATTGCTTTACAGTGATGGTGAAACTTTATGAAACACAAAGATATCTTCCTTCATATTAGCATTTATTTATTTTTCTAAAACCCACATAACTTTGGGAATAAATATATTAATAAATATAATAGTATTGAAACATCTACTCACATACAATTATGTTAGCTGTGTTAGGTAGCCAGTATGGTTACAAACCCCCTACAGAAGTCTCCATTAACATCTAGCAGTATTATCACTTTGACTCAAGTATATAATAATTTCCAGCACTACATTTACAGTGTTGATCACTCCAAGCCAGGAGGAAGTAGCCAGTCTAAAAACACAGTGTGAAAATATATATTGTTCTCTACTGACCTGGTACTGCAGAAACACGTGTCTGACAGCTGAAAGGAAATAAAACCCACCACTTAAATGAACAGAAGAACTTTTATCCTTTTGGAGCCTTATAGACCTATTTCTCATTATGGACCTTCAGCAATAAAAGCAGGACTGAAACTGCAGTGATTAGTAATCTCTAAATAATTAAAGAGACAACTGAAAGTTGTCTGTGTATGTGTGAAGATATTTTACATATTTTTCTACAAAACTTAATTATTTTAAATAGATTAAGAAAGACCCCTAAGAGTGGGAGCCAAATGCACTAGCTTGACTGTTTTGCCTAAAAGAGTTGCTGTAAATCTTATTTATCGCTGCTTTACTATAACATCAGGAGCTACTCCTTTACATCTGCTTGCACATTTACATCTGCTTGCACTTCAGTGAGCTGACTGCCATCACCTCTGTTATTTAACCTTTCACTTGTTTTTTTTGTGTGTCTTACATAAGCATACACACACATATATATACAGAATTCTCTTTTTAGTTCCTCTAAGCTGTTTTGTTAATTTGAGTGCTAGTGAAGACTGGGTTTTGTTTACAGTGAGATGTGCAGTCACTAATGCATGTGATTAAGGTTTGGTTACTCAGTGCAGACCTCCAGGAGATGTTTGTACCTTTCCCAAAAGTCTGATCTCTTTAATGTAATCTCTCAGTCTTGTTGACTTCTATGAATTTCACATCTCTTGATGAGACAGAGCTTATGCTTACTGTGTCCCTAAGAGGTTTTGCTACTGTTGCAGGTCCATGCTGTTAGTTTCATGACCCTCTGTTAGAAAGGGTCTGGGGAAGAGCTCCTACCTGTCAGAAAGAAACCACTGAAGCAACCAATTTCCTGTGTGATGTTGTTTTAGGGTTCATATCTGGAAATCTCATAGCTGATGAGTTAACTATTTGGCCATTATATGATGTATTAATGAAGTCTGAAATTTTCTAATGGTTTGTCTCACTTTTACACTTTAAGAGTTAAGAAATGTGTAATAGCTAGTTAACAATGGACAGTGTTTTAATAAAGTAATACAGTCAGTATGAATTGAAGTAAGATGATTACCGAAAAATTGCTGATGTTCATTTGACTGTCTTTCAAGGGAGTATTGATCTTTCCAAGCATTAGAAAAAGTATCAGAGCATACTCCCAGGTTTGTACACAGTCTCCCATGTTCACAGGGGTCCCTGTGGCTTGGAGTGGAGCTAGTATGGATGCGGACCAAATCTGCAATCAATTTGGCAAGGTTGAAGTGGATGCTCTGGACTGTTCATAATTCCAGCAGAGAGCAATTCTCTTGTTCAGTCAAGGTTAAAATGAAGGCTATTAATTTCTGGAAAGATCATGAGAACAGGACAAGTCAAAATAATTTTCCATTGAAGAGTTGGTTTTTTTTTGTTTTTTTTTTTTTTTTTTGGTCTTAATAATGCTCTTTTGGAGCAATTTAAACTGAAATCTGAGCAGACTTAAGGTATCCATGTTATAATGGTGAAGGCTAATACAGTGTCGTTGGGCTCTTAACTGACATCCTTTGTTTTCAGTAGTTGCTACCCTTGTCAAAATGATAACATGGCTGATAATGAGTAAAACTGTCGTTCTGCATATACCTCAAGTAAATGAATACAGTGGTCTGGTAGTGGGATCACAGAATCATGGGATGGCTGAGGTAGGAAGGCACCTCTGGAGAGCATCCACTCCAACTAAGCCAGTTGCTTAGCTGGGCTTTGAATATCAACAAGGATGGAGACTCTACAGCCTCTCTGGGCAACCACATTCCAGTGTTCAACCATATTCCCAGTAAGATGTGTGTGTGTTATGTTTACATGTTCTTTTCTGTATTTCAGTTTGTGCTTGTTAACCTTAGCAGCTTAACCTAAATTGCAGAACTACTGTTTTCCTTTGTACCTCAAGGAGCTATCTGCATATATTGCCTGGTGTTTTTTTCAGAAACCTAAAGGAAACAAGGCACCCAACTAGGGGTGCTACCCTGCAGTAGCTCTATAGTGACAGGGGCATCCTAAAGGTTTAGAGTAAAATAATACTGCTCATCTTCCTAAAGGAAAAATGCATAGCCTATTTGATGGCATAATTTTCAACACAGCTTAAAAATGTGTGATTGAGGCCTTGGCTTCCGCTTTCTTTTTCTGTCAGATATTGGATCATTTCCCTTGTCTTCATGCTATCTAGCCATTTTGGTACAGCAAGCACTCATTTAAAATTTGTAATATGTCCTTTCTCCTTAAGTCTTTTTGTGGCAAAATTTTCATGTAAGATTCGTTACAGCATCCCTACAATTTATAGTATCATAGAATAGTTTGGATTTGAAGGGACGATTAAAGGTCATCTATTCCAACCCCTTAAGTGAGCAGGGACATCTTCAGCTAGATCAGGTTGCTCAGAGCCCTATCCAATCTGACCTTGACTTTTTCCAGAGATGTGGCATTTACAACCTCTCTGGGCAACCTGTGCTAATGTTTCCCCATTCTCATTGTAAAAAAATTTCTTTTTCATATATAGTCTGAATCTACCTTCTTTTCATACAAAACCATTACTCCTTGTCCTACTACAACAGGCCCTACCAATATGTCTGTCCCCATCTTCCTTATAAGCCCTCTTTAAGTATTGAAAGGCTGAAAATTTTAGCTACCATTGCTTACCATTGGGTATTCACTCTATTTCCCTGTGGATTTAGATAGGGATTTTTCTATGCAGTGTGTCCAGCTACCCTTTTGCCTGATACTAGTGGCAGCTGCATGATCTGGGTAATCGTGTCGTTGTTCCCTGTTCATGATTCTTAACTACAAGAATTGCTGCTGCTGCTACCAGCTTATTTAGCACTGATACAGAGGACTTGTTTTTGCTGCAGTATTCATACCCATGCTTTGTTCTTTGGTGAAGGATGGAGCCAGTGTGGCATCCTCTGGACGGATAGGAAGAGCCAGCCTGCACTTGGGAAGTTGTTTGGCACTGAAGGGATGTGCTGAGTTGACCTTGGCCAGCTGCCCACTCAGTCTCTCTCTCACTTCACCTATTCAACAGGATGGGGGAGCAAATAAGATGAGAAGGCTTGTGGTTTGAGATAGACAGGGACATCACTTATCAACTACAGTCATGGGCAAGAGAGACTCACAGACTCTGAGGAAAATTCATTTATTGCCAATTAAAATAGATCTGAATAGTGAGGAACAAAGAACAAATAAAAATAACTCCTTGGTGTGTTTGGATCTTTCAGGGGTTTACTACAGGAGAAGGACTAAGCATGTCTGTTCTGTTTGCTCAGGGTTCCAGCACAGAGGCAGAATCTCTTGGAGAATGTATGGATTAATTACATTCTGCCACTCTCATTCATGCTGCCTCCTACGTATTGAATGTTGAGAGTTACAATTTCACTATCAGTGAAATTGTAACTATAGGTGCTACTCAGTGCAGTAAAAGCCATGGCACTTAATTTGTAATTAGTTACCTGTCAAGGATTCATTTACAGGAGCTGTATAAGTCTTGCTGTCCTATAATGGCCTTTTCATTTGTAGATCCACCTCTCCAGAGGGCATGAAAATTAAGAAAGTTTCCACATCGTGATGCATGGGCATATGAGCAGAGAGCAGAGATGAGTTTGCCTATTAACAGAAATAAATACTATTTTGGAAAAAAATAACCTTAGATTTATAAAATTTCAACAGAAGTGAGGGAAAAAGACTTTGAAATGAAAACCAGGTTATGGGATAGGGGTTAAATGTGTTGGATTCCCATTGTAAACTGTAGAATTTATGGACAAAGTTAAATACTTGCCTGAATGGTGATAGCCTGCCTTAATATGTATCAAAGAACTGGGGATGTGTGTAAAGATTGCCTGAAAAAATTTTGCTTCCTTTCTTTTCCAGAGGTTTCATCTACAGAAGCTTGAACTTGGAATACACAAAGAAATATTTTTTTTTAATATCTTTTTTTAGTACTTTTAAAACTTTAATCAACAAAACGCCTTGAAAAAAGTGGCATGTTCTCTAAACTGTGAGTACACAAACAGAAGACTTTCTAAATACAAGTTCCCAAGTGTTTCTGAAACAGAAAATGTGTGCTAAAAGAAAGCAAGTTAATGTTTATCATAAGAATGTTAATATAAGCTAGAACTAAAGTAGAACTGTATGATCAGTCATTTATATTGGCAAAATCCAATCATGATAATTTAGTATGAGTATAATGCCTTCAGGATTCAGCACGTGCATTAAGATAAACAAATATGAATTTATTGCTCTTTGATTAATAAAATTTTAATACAAAAAAATAATAAGGAAGACAAGTCAAAGCTAGTTAGGTATTCATCAAATTGCCTTATAGAGATCATGGCTAAATTAACCTCCCATTGATATGCGGATAAGAAAAAACAAATGCTTAATTTTCCAGTTCACAAATCTTTTCTATAAAATACCATTAGAAAAAGAATGCAAAACTTACTTCCAGGTGCATTAGTTTTCAGAGTCCTTAAAGCAAACTCTACAAGAATAAAAACGACAACAAACTAATAAAAAAACAACCTGCCCTATTGTAGCATCAACAAAATCTTAAAGGATTGGAGGAAAGGTTTAATACACCACTCTCATAATTTGGGAAGATCATTTGTCACCAGCCCGTGGTTCTATGGTGAAGAGCACATGGGGTGAAGAGCACCATGAGCTCTCACAGAAGGACAGTGTAGCCATAGCCACCCACTAGCTGTGGAGTTCCTCTGCAGTTTGTAATCTGTGAGGGAGACCCATCCTTTGCACCCTTATCACCTAGCGAGCACACAGGCTGGGACTTAGTCTGATATGAGGATCTGACGCCAAGTGCAAGCTTTTAACCTTTTGAAATTTTAGTCTCAAATAGTCACAGAAAGCAACCAGGAGTGAAAATTATTTCATTACAGTTCTCGTCAGTCTGAATCACTATCTAAATCACTCAGCTTTTCAGCACCATTCCTCTGTTATTTTCCTAGTTAGAGTGCACCACTGTCAGAGAAGAGAGATTATTTAGTGCCCTTCAGAGCACAGTGCTTAAGAAGAAAGTTAACTGCAGCAGCACATCCTGGGCAAGGGATTGTTTTCTGTGCCATATATCTCAGCCTTTGCAACACGTGAAAATCTCAGTGTGAATCTGTTCACTATGCAAGTATTTGAATCCTTTTTGTGTCTACATAAGCTAGATTTGTTTGAGACATATTGGAGAAGATATGCATGCAGTTTACAGCAAAAGTAGGGGTGTAGAAAGCTACCTGGTTTGTGCTTGCAGTGTGGTGTGGGTATTGCTAAAGGGACTTCAACCAAGTCTCCTAGTTCCTACCTGCCCCTCAGAGTGCTGAGTGTACTGAACTACATATTTATTGTGCTGCTGGGTTGGGTCTCACAGCTTTTATTAATACTATGATAGGGAGGCTGCAGTCAGTACTTACTGCAGATGTATGGTAGGACTTATATCCAAGGACGTCCAGACTTGTGGGGAGTCACCCACAGGTATAGAAACATTTAAAGACATATTTCCTGGCTGCATCTGTAGATGTATTTAATGTATTATAACTCCAGTTAAGTCTTGTAACTCTAAATTAATACGTCAATATAACTGTTAGAGCCTATAAATCAGCTCTCTCTATAGACTCAAAACCAGAAGACTGTATTTTTGCTACCATTTTCCTTGAAATTCTTGGTAGAATTGCTAATTTTTCACTCAACCATAATGTGTTCATTCTGTTAGCAGTGTTGACTCCTGTTACCAGCCCAACAGTTAGCTCCAGAGGTGCTAAGACTGCTACTGACACTAAGGCTAGCCTGGAAGTTCCCAGCTTTTAGGTTCAGCAAGCCTCTGTCTTCCTATGGACTGGAGATTACTGCAAAGGTCATAAAGCTCAGCTTTTCTGTTGTTTCATACCACTTTTAACATTTACTTAGGAATGGCAGCCAGGACGCTGGACAGGAATGCAGTGTACATTAGACAAGCTCTTAGCTCTGTCACTGACTACACCTGATAAACTGGGCAAGCCCTTGCACATCTCCATGCCCCATTTTCCTCACTAGTAAAACTACTTTTGCAAAGCTGAACTCTGTGACACTGCAAAATGTGTTTTGAAGCAGATGAGGACAACACATAAAACCCTGCTCTGTAAAGCAGGAAATGTGTTAAACAGCATCTAGACAGTATTATATTTGCTCCTGTGGCTTCTAAAAACTGTTAACAGCAGTCTGATTTTCAACTTTTTTCCTTCTTCCCTGAGTACCTCACCTTCTAAAACAAGCTGTTGC
Source organism: Merops nubicus (assembly GCF_000691845.1). Taxonomy (NCBI): domain Eukaryota; kingdom Metazoa; phylum Chordata; class Aves; order Coraciiformes; family Meropidae; genus Merops; species Merops nubicus. The sequence goes on along the minus strand of NW_008581002.1, from coordinate 26,049 downwards.
ATTTGTCACCTTGGGACTGAGTTGCTAATGAAACAACAGGCGAAGGTGATGACCCTGTACAGTAAGATGTCTCAGATGTGTGCAATAATTCATGGTGATGCTGAGCATGTCTGGAACAAGCACTCTCTCATTCACTCTCTATTCTAAGGATCTCTGAAGTTGTTTCTGTGAATCAGAAAGACTAGAAACCCCTTGAGATCTCAATGCTGTACTGCTAAATTCACAATAAAGTTAAAGAAAATAACAGTTACATTAAACTTGGTAAATTGTCCAAATTGATCTCTGAGTTTGATAGAGTTGGAGTTGGGCAGTAAAGGAATCAGAAGGGTAGGGCTGTATCCAGGGCTTTGAGATGCTGATGTAGTAGGTAGAATACGTTTACTTTTTTGTTGTTGTTGTTTTTTACCAACTTCCTCATTCTTTTGAAAAAAAATACATTTTGAAAGTTATATTTTCTCAAATTAGCCTGGTCACACGGCATTCATTTGAGAAATATGACTTTCTTTTTCCATTCCCTGCTCCAGTAGATACAGGTACATGTGACCACTCATTGAGATGCTTATAGCAGTGTTGTAGGGGCTGGTGTTGGGATTCAGATCCCTTCACGTGAAAGGAGGATTTGAATCTGAATCCACCTCATTCTTGTCCAGTATAACAGTGGTTTTTTATCCCCTTTGCGCCCCACACCTCCTTCTTCTTCTCTTTTCCCTTTGAAATAATTTGACAAATGCAAATCAAAATCCACAAATGCCTCTTGGTGCCTTGAAACAGCATTGCTGAAGAAAAAAAAAGTTCACTAAAAAAAAAAATCATTGAATGAAATATCAAATTCTGCAGGGCTTATAAGGCACAGATCATGGAGATCTGGAGTCAGCAGTGACAACTGCTGAAGGAAAGGTGATGATGCTCTTGACATAATTCTGGGGACAGGTCAAAATGGTTCAGATCTTGTTTTGCAGAAGGAAAGAGAATTTTTAACTTGCCATATGCAGGTGCTGCAGCAGATGCAGGCTCTGTGCAGCCCACTCCTGCCTGTTTCTCTAACCCTTTTCCTTCCACTTTTGCAAAAAAAAAAAACTACTGGGTGACATGGCTGAGCTGCTCGGTGCTCTCATCACTGCAAGGTCAGGCCAGGGCTGCCAGGAGTCCAGTGGGATTCGTAGTCAGAGGATTTCTTTTCAGTGTTGTCTTTTCTCATCTTGAGCTGGTGTTCCACCCTATGGTTGGCACTGCTGGTGTTAGAAGCTACCTCGACATTGGGAGCAGCTGCAGCATTTTCTGGATGAGAAAACCTCCATATTTGCCTCTTTGTAAATGAATGCCAGTCAGTCCCCATGCTTGGCATTCAGGCCTGCTCTGCTGAGAACACAGCATCAGCCAGCAGTGGAGGAGGGCTGAAAGGTCTGAGAGCAGCAAAATTCACAGCAGGTCACTGCTTTCATTTCTGACAACAGTACACAAGGAATCCGCTGAGATTGCTTACAAAGCTGTGTTTACTAAAAAAATAAAGCAAAATAAAAAGAAAAAAGATGTGGGGAGAAAGTCTAATTCAAATTTACTGATATGGATAATTAGTGTTATTTATGTGTTCTATTTTTAGAATGTAAGAGGAGAAAGTTTTAGAAAGTGGATTCTGTAACTCATCAAAGCAGGAAGATGCAAAACTACCTACCTGAATGGGCAACAGAATGGGTGGGGTTTTTCTTTTCTTTTTCTTTTTTTTTTTAACCCCCGACCCTTTTTTTTTTTTTTTTTTTTCCCCACTTGATTGAGTCTGAATCTGCTTCATTCTGGCCAAATACCTTAATTTTTGAGTCCTCCCATACCTCCCAGTTCCTCTTTCTCCTTCCTTCCTTCAGTCATTTGTATTTTTAAAATTTTCTTATTGAAACAATTTGTTGAATAACAATCAGGATTCACAAATATCTCCTGATGGCTTTGATGTATGTAGATTTTAAAATAGTTTGAATGGGAAGGAATAATGAACAGTATCCATTTAGACACTGCTGCTTGCAGGTGTTCAGCAAGGCAGAGTGGAGATGAGGAGGGATTTATTAACAGCTTGACAAGCCCCCACAGTCCTAAGGAAAAAAAAAAAAAAACAGGAATGTGGTAAGGAACCTGGAGAACTCTGCAATGGAAAAAGTGTGTACTTGAGCTGAAGATGGCTCCTGAGGTACCTGTGCTCCTGCTGTGAAATCATTTTCTTTATGCCATGTGATGTGGGATGTCTCTGACTGATCTAGTTCATAAAGTCTTTCTACCTTGTTCTTCTTCAGTGGCATGTCCAAGAGAGAGAGCACAGTATGTTGACTGCAACTGCAAGCTGAATTAATCTTTATTAAGTAGATTTCAGACAGGGTTGTCCAGATCTGAGTGAAAGGGTATATTGATTTAAAAAATGTGAATAAATTTCTTAGCCATGTGCCAGTTCATAAATATTCCTATTTCTCAGTTAATGTAGTCAAGAGGGGATTCAAAGCTATACTGAAGTCAGGATGTAGTATATAGATAGCCCAGCAAAAAACCTTAATGAATTGTTATGAATACTTCATCCTTTAAATAGATTAATATATTTCTAAATCCAGTCTTACTCCAATTAATTTTTCACCAAGAGCTTGATGTGAGCAGAATTTCAGAGAGCTCATGGTCAACTTTCTCTTTTTTTTTCTACACTATGTCAAGGCATGCTATTTCTTTTGCATTTGTTTTTTCTTTTTACCTGATGGAGAAGTGGTTTTATCTGCTTAACAGTATAGCAGTGAAGTACTGCTTTGGAGTGTGGTTTGTGCTTTAGAAAGGGTTGATATAAAGGCATTCCAAAATGGTTCGAATGCTAGAGTCTGATGTTAGCAGTTCCTTCTGTTCGCATACTTAGAGTTGGGAAGAGTGTGCCTTTTTTGGTAGACCATATGTTTAATAAGTAAATGACCTTGATCTCTTGATCGGAGGAATGTCGTTTGAGCTTGAGAACAGCATGTGACTCAGGAGCTGTTTAAGGCTTTCCCTTCTCAGTTTGACTACTGGCAAACACATTGCTGAAGATCTTCTTGCCATGTCAGACCTCTCCTACAAAATGTCACGCACGTCGTAACAGCCGTTGAACAACGACGTGCTCCAACGTGCACCTCTCCATCTGAGGTGGTACCGTGATGTTGGCCAAGGTGCCCCTCAACAGTTTGCTCTTGGTGCTGTTTTTGATTCATTTGATGTCATATAAAAATAGCTCATACTCCAAACAAGCTGTGCGATGCTGTGTTAACACATATGCCCCACAATGTAGTTGCTTAGCCTGGGCAGGTTTGCCTTTGTGTAATTCCCCAGAAACACTCCTCTCTGAGTCTAATAGGTCTTCATGTTGTTATGCATGGGTGCTAAGAAACAGACAATATAAAAAACATCCCTGTTCTTTTATCATCTATATTACATTTTTCTTACCAGTGCAAACAACATCCTTACAAGCAAGATAACATCCTTACCATACAAAACACAGATTCTTGAAGCCTATGAATTGCATTCTGCTGCTAGGAATTGCGATACCCATAGCATTTAATGGCTGCAAAGCCTTTGTCTTACAGATCCTGTGTCAATGACAATATTAATATTGTTTTCTGAATTTTAAAAAAAAATTGTTTACTTGAGGTAAATATACATCAGGGAACCTCTACTTGCTCTAATATTCCATAATGAGAAAGCAGGAGTCCAGGATGTGGAAAGATTCTTGTAAGGGAATTATTAGATTGTTCAGAACTTTTCTTACTTCTATTTGTACAGATAACATATTTTTTTCCAAAAATTCTAATTTCAAGAACTACCATCAATGTCCAATCTTTAGAACAAAAACGCTAACAAAAAATTCAGACTTAATCTGTTGAAGAAACATGAAGAAACATCAAATGAGGAACCTCACAGGGTGAACGACTCAATTAAGTATTCATTGAACACCTACCTTAATCTTGAGAGTTCATGAATGATGCACAAATGTAATTAAATAATGCACTTTTAGTTTATACATGAAAATACATATTTTTTTTTTCCAAGTAAAAAATTCAGTGGCCAAAAGCTGTGTAATATTGTTTTGGAAACAGGAGTTTGGAACAGGAGGCTGTTTAATTAAATGTATGCTATTAAAAGCTTTAAATTTCTAAAAGACATGTTAAAAGGCTAAAGATTTTTTCCTCTCCCTTCTTAAAATGACCATCCTGCTGTAGAATGTGGTGCTTTATCCATATCTCTTTGTTCACATTTACAGACATTTTTGCTAGATATGCTTTTACTTTTCAAAGATTTTCAAAAGTTCTCAGAGTTCCCCCTGATTCTTCAAGAGTAGCACTGAAAAACTTGTGATAATCCAACTGTTTCAGCCAGGCACCCAGACTAGAGCTGCTGAGTGCTGAAGATCTAGCCTAAAAAAAAAGGCTAAAATCCTTTTGCATTATAAGTGATTTTGCAGACTTCTTTGGAACTGAATCTGGGACCATGAAACTGAAATATTGGTTTTTCCTATGTGATACCTTTGTAGCCTTTAAAAAATTATAAACTTGTATTTTTAGAAGTGACAATAAGCATTTAGGGATATGTAAGTCTCTCTCAAGATTGGGATGTGTTCAGCTGTAGGAGTTGCATGACATGATAAGTTCAAATTCATTGGGGTGCACAGTTACTTTTGTTATGAAGAATATGAACAGGAGCTGTTTTTTTAAAAAAATCAAAGCCATGTTCATTCAGTCTTCCCATCTTTCGTTCACTTGCATCTTGACTCTGAACATGACATGATTTTGGCAAAAAAACCCACCATATTTATTAAAACTGACCTGAGGTTTTCAGAAAGTTTCAAACATTTTATGGGCTGAATTTGTGGAGTGTAGAGAAGCATTAAGACAAGATAATTTGTCTGCCTACAATTCGTCATTACAAATGTATCACAGTGCTCCTGGGTTGTGTTTAATTCAATGTAGGTGGCATGTTTATAGTGTGACATAATTTCTGCATCTTTCTTTCAATGATGTCTTTTTCTCATTATTAACAAACTAGAGTTTACAATTTCTACAAATACTAAAGCCTTTGAGATCCAAGAAAAGTTTTCAAAATTAATATCTGGGCATTTTTTAGTGATTAGAAATTTAGGTGGAGCTTCATACGTATCTGTTGTGTAGTTTGTGTGGGTTCTTACAGTGGTCTGCACAGAAGATTATGGTATTTCTTCATTTTGCAAGCTGCCCTTACATAAAAATATGTAAGCTAATTTTGAATGATACAGATTTTGTACTAGAAACAATATAGTTGCCCTAATGCTACTTTCTTCATAGGCTTTACTGAGTTTCTTTCTGTTTGTTTGTTTTTTCCCATGTGGGAATATCCATATTGTATCCAGAAGTGTAACTTACTGATTGCATGCAAATTGATGAGACTTATTTTTTAAAAGACGGGATTTTTTTTTTCTTCTACTTGTCCCTCCTCTTTTCCCCTTTTCTTTTAAGCCATCTGCATAAACTCTTTAATAAGAGGAAAGGTGGAACGGGACGTAATCTTTCAAGTCTCCTGTGAATAACATTACAGTTGAGCTACACAAGCAGCTTAGAGGAAAATCCAGCACTAATTAATTCCAGTTGTCTTGGCATTTAAGATGGTGTCTATGCTTCTGGGGTGCTGCACAGCTCTTTATATTCCAGTCTTAAGAGGCAGCAACACTGTGCCAAGTAGAAAACAGGGTAAGGGAAGTTGAATGTACTATTTCTTATGCCTGCTTACAATTTCACCACACATAGCACGTTGCATTGTGTGACACTGAATACCTTCAAGATGTGAACAATCCAGTAAAGCCCATTTGTCTGCCATTGTTTGAAACCTCCTTTATGAGATGGTGATTTTAAGGCTGTCAGGTCTGGCATCAGCTCAGTTGGCACTACTCTTGTCACTGAGTGCTATTTCCTCCTCTCTGCTGTGCTCCAAACTGTTTAGAGACTCACAGCTGCTAGTCAATGTTTTGGAGGTTGGGGAAACAATATTATAAGTAACTTAGTGTGCAGATATTGAAAAGTCTTCAGTAGAAGTCATTTGAAGAAAGAGTAGCAATTGTAAAAATTGTTTTGACTATGTATCTCTGTGCATTATTTAAAGAGACTGTTCTAAAATGATACAGTTCCCTCCTTTCTGTTTTTTTTTTGGTTTTTTTTTTTTTTTTTGTTTTTTTTTAAATGCATGTACACTTGTTTATTATTCTTGTTCCTTTGGCTGCTTTCTTCTGATCTGAGTGAGCACAAATTACATTTAACGATGTAATTCTTTAACTTAAATGGCTTCTAAGTAATAGATCAAATATTGTATGTTTTGGACAGATTCTGATCCAGCTTATGTTGCCATGGTCCTTTATACAGAACCATAGAATCATAGAATGTGTTGGGTTGGAAGGGACCTCTAAAGGTCATCTAGTCCAACCACCCTGCAATAAGCAGGGACATCTCCAACTAGGTCAAGCTACTCAGAGCCTCATCAAGCCTGACCTTGAATGTCTCCAGGGATGGGGCCTCCACTACCTCTCTAGGCAACCTATTCCAATGATTTATCACCCTAATATTAAAGAACTTTTTCCTAACATATAACCTAAATCTACCCCTTTCTAGCTTAAAGCCTTGACTCCTTGTTCTGTCACTACAAACGCTTGTGAATAGTCCCTCTCCTGCTTTCTCGTAGGCCCCTTTCAGGTACTGGAAGGTCGCCATAAGGTTCCCCTCAGAGCCTCCTCTCTTCCAGGCTGAACAACCCCAACTCTCTCAGCCTGTCCTCACAGGAGAGCTGCTCCAGCCTTCTGATCATTTTTGTGGCTCTCCTCTGGATATGCTCCAACAGCTCCATGCCCTTCTCGTGCTGGGGTCTCCAGAGCTGGACACAGGACTCCAGGTGAGGTCTCACCGGGGCGGAGCAGAGCAGCAGGATCAACCTCTCTCCATCTGCTGGCCACGCTTCTTTCGATGCAGCCCAGGATTTGATTTGCCTTCTGGGATGCCACTGCACATTGGTGGCTCATGTCCAGCTTCTCATTTACTAGTACCCCCAGTCTTTTTTCAAAGGACTGCTCTCCAGAATGTCCTCTCCCAGCCTGTATTGGTAATGTTGGTTGCCTCTGCCAAGGTGCAGGGCCCTGCACTTGGTCTTGTTGAACCTCATGAGATTCACCTGAGCCACCTCTCCAGCCTGTCCAGGTCCCTCTGGATGGCCTCCCGTCCCTCTGGCATGTCAGTTGTACCCCCCAGCTTAGTATGGTCAGCAGACTTGCTGAGGGTGCACTTGCTGCCACTGTCTGTGTCATTGATGAAGATGTTAAACAACACCGGTGCCAGTACGGACCCTTGAGGGACACCACTTGTCATGTTTTCCCATCTAGACATCAAGCTATTGACCACTACTGTCTGGGTGCGATCGTCCAGCCAGTTTCTTATCCACTGAACAGTCCACCCATCAAACCCAAATATTAAAATGTATTTGAATTAATTCTGTCCCTGGCTCATGGTACGATTCCCATTACATTGGATGAGAGATATAGTACCGTGTAAATCAATCTGTTTTAGAGAAGTGCATTTCACCTCAGCGTAGGTTGGCAGTTTGCAAATACCCAAGCAGGGCACCTGAGCTAGTAGTGAGCTCCTTCTTTATTAAGGCAACTTAATAATTGTGTAAGTGAGACAAAGGGAAAAGAAGGAGGTCATAATGTGCCAGGATGTCCAGCATTCCTCTATGGCTTCATGTAAATGTGGTAAAAAACAGGGAGAGAAAAGAGGGAAAACTTTTGAAACTGAGTAATGTACACAGCTAGATCTAGGTTCTAGAGAATGTATCTCCTTTTTATGGCAGATGCTTTCCCATGGAAATACTGCAGAAATATAGGACTGCATCTTTTGTCTGGCACTATGAGTTATCTATGAGTTATCTAGATCCATATAAGATGACATAAACCTGGCTCCATTTGAACATTGTCTTCAAGTAGTTTACAGGGTTTGTTTGCATACCTATATCTCCATAAACTTTTATCTGTTTTACATTTTATAAATGACTATTTGCTTTAACTCATGTCTTGACCTCACTTGAGTTAAAAATAATTTTGAGGTAATGGACAAGCATAAAAGCAAGCATCCTTTTGAGCTTTATTGATCCTTATAGCTGAGACACCTGAGCATTTGTTCTGATCCAGGGCTTGCTGTAGTGTATCCAGATTATCTGATAAAACTGATATTATTGTCCAGGCTTGCTTACGAGATGGTTGTATGGACGTTTATGGACTGAGGACAGTGACTAGCACTGCTTGGCAGTGGTGATAATGCCTCTGGAGCAGTGCCCTCAATGTGAGAGAGAGGTTGATGAACCAGAGGAGCATGCAATAGAAAGCAGAAGAGTGTGGAGAGGGTGGCACTGCAAACGACAAAATGCTAAGGTGGGTTTAAAGAGGGCAGCCAGACAACTTTTGGAGATGTGCAGTACAAAAAAAAACAAGACATCACAAATTGAAAGAAGGGAAATTCTGATTTTACATAAAGGAAAAATAAATTTCACTATGAGAGTCATTCAGCATTGGAACTGGTTATCCAGAGAGGTTGTGGGATATTCATCCTTGAAGAGTTTCCAGACTGAGCTGGAGAAGGTCTTGAGCACTCTGCTCTAACTTTGAAGTTAATCATGGTTTTGACAGGGTGTTGCTCTAGGTGACCTGTTCCTGGCCAGCCTGAATGACTTTGGTGTTCCCTACAGTGAACAGCTCTATTCAGCAAAACTTCTCTGCAGTTTGGTCCAGGGCCAAGCTTAGTTGTGATGTACAGATGAATTCAGGAATAGTTTACAAACAGTTCTGAGGGTCTAGGGCATGTCTCTGCCTTACTTTCAGTTTCTGAAATGGTGTAAGAAAACAAAGGTGTGTAACCAGCAGTGACCTTCTTCCTTTCCATAGAGGAAGAATAACATATCCTGAACCTCTTCCTATGTCCTGCCTGCTAGACTCAGGTTTTCATTAGGTTAAGTTGACAAAATTTCACAAAGACAAACTGTTCAGTGGATGGTATGGTTATGAGGCACTGTGAGCTTCTCGTTACCCTTCCTTGCCTTTACACCTTTCCCCAGCTGAAAGCCAGTTCAATTTCCTTCTTTCTGTGCCTGTCTATCTGCTGAACAAGCCACATGAAGTCAATTCAGGAGGATTATAGGACAAAACCTGAGAGAGCAGGAAAATCTCTCATAAGGAAATATATTTTTCAGTTCCTGCTGTTCTTTCTTATTACTTTTTTTTTTTTTCCAGTGTATTCACTGAACCTGCTGCACTAATTTTGACATTTTTTGTTTATCTAATAGCTGTCATTCCATGAAGATGGTACTATATTCATGAGGAACAACTCTGCTTGCAAGAAGCTTTCCTAAGTTATTACAGCTCTAGCTAGGGTCCATACATCACTGTAGTCAAGTTTAATCATTCCTAAAATGTAAATTTAGAAAAACCTATAAGTTTAATTCCAACTCTTTGCTTACTAATTAAATTGTATTTGTTGTCTCTATAGGCATGCAATGTAAGTATTACATAGCTAGAAACATGATGTACTAAAAGCCTTGCAATAGAATGACCTGATGGGGCAGAATTAATGATCAGTTTCCCATGTAGTTTTTCTTTATGATGAAAACAAGACTTTGCACATTATTTGAATAGTATTCAATACAAACATTTTAGACAGTTAAGTTTTCCACAGCGTAAAAGGAAGAGTAATAGTGAGTTATATCATCCTCTCTCTGGTGACCAGTGGTAGGACATGAAGAAATGAAGCTGTATTAGGGAAAGTTCATATTGGACATTAGGAAATTGTTCTTGAGAGTGTGGTTGGTCACTGGAACATGCTTGCCAGGGAAGTGGTCATGGCACTAAGCCTGTACAACTTCAAGGTGCATCTGCACAATGCTTTTAATCATATGGTTTAATTTTAGGTAGTCCTGCCAGGAGCAGGGAGTTAGACTCGATGATCCTTATGAATCCTTTCTAGCTTGAGCTATTCTATGACTCTGTTATATGTAGAATACAAAAGAGTAACAGGAAGAACCTTAAAAAGGGAATACACCATATATGTGGAACAACGAACTTATTCTTAGTACAATTAATGCCCTAATATACCCCAAGTTATCAAATTAATATGGAAAAGCCACATTAATAGTACAGTTAAAATTGTTACACAAAACTCATTTGTCTCTGCTCCTTTTCTCTAGTACTGTGCCCTACCTGTTAGGTCAGGGCCCTGTGATCAGCAGCCTCAGCCTGCCTCTGGCAGAGCAGAAGAGGGGATGTGGTAAGTCTTGGGCCATCTGAAGGTCTTCACCAGGAGCTGCATGATATTAATCATAGAATTTCTGCCTTCTCAGATCAAGTCTGGGTTTATTTTTACATGTTTCTCTCCTAGTTTGCATCCTTTTCATTGATTTCCCACTCAAGTTCGTAAGCTGCATTTCCAGCATCAACTAACATAAAGGGCTATTTTTTTTTATTCAGGGACTACTTGAGTTTGTCAGATCTTTACCATATATTGTTATATTTGCTGAGTTTAAGATAAGACAGGACAGTTACCACTCAACCCAGAATATAACTGCTAAAACATTCCAAAGCCACCTGTGATCAAGGCAGTCCCAGACAACTGTGGAGACCATGCACTGGCAAATCAAGGCAAAGCTTATGGCTTTTTATTTTTTTATGGCAAAAGTCTTGTTTACTGGGTTCCAAGGGAGGAGACAGTACTTTTACAAGTGGCCATATGCTGTTAGGCAGTGAAGACTGATTTATTGATCTATGTGGAGAGAGAAGGACATGAATACAGCTGCTACAGGAGCAGAATATTACAGAGATGCATAGGTGTGATAGCACAAGCTGCACTGCTTCGGTGCAATAGACACCTGAAATGTAATCCTCTCAGTGCCAGAAAATGCCTCCTGCTAACTTCAGTGGGGCTGATAAATGGGAGTAAAAAAGGAATTGAGATCTTTATTATGTAGACTTGAAATTTTTAATTAGATAAGTTTCTGAACTTGAAATTGTTGCAGCATTTCTGAGAATCAAGCTTTATTCATACGATGTCACCCAATGCATCCGATTTCAATTTCCTAGTATTGTCACTGCTTTTTTCTTTTTTTTTTATTTCCACATTTTAAAAGGATGATTGTAGGTTTTTATTTGTGCCATGAGTGGGAAGAAAGGATACAGAAAGGATAGAAGTCTTATCACTTGTACTGCTACACAGCCAAATGCGTTATGGCCTTTGCTCTCTCTTCAACAAGGAATTTGCTGATAACTTACCTGGGGACTCTGGCTGTGGTCAAAGCTACACTGGTTAAGCTAGAAGTATTTATTAACTTGGTAGAAATGGACAGCATTGTGACACCAGAATGCTTTTTGTCCTTTTTCTCTGTCTGCTTTGCTCTGGCAAAGTGCTGATAATTTCACCACCTGACACTAAGGCAGGCCACCTGCATGCTTTTTCTGATATTGAGATAAATATTCCATGTTGCGCACAGGATCTTGCATCGTTATAATCACAGAAACGTGGTTCTTGAGATCGTGTGTCTATTTACTTATGTTGATTTACTTATGTTGATTGTGTCCTAAACTCTCAGGCACAATTTTTATCTAATCTGGGGAATTTGAATTCATATCTGCTATCAAACACTTGATGAATGATAGCTGACCAAGCTGAAATGATCAGATCTTCTGGCAGGCACTTTCAAGATACACTAATGGGTTTTCTTCTGTCATTAGGGCATGCTCAAGAGCTTATTTTCTAGGCATGTCAGCTGTCCTCAGCTGTCTGTTGAGTTTAGAATGCAAATGCTCTCATCTGCTGTTTCTGTTTGTCTTTTTTTAGGGCAGGAAATAAATGCATGCTACATACCTAGAGGTCTTTCATCAAATACAGAAGAATTTAGCAAGAGATTTGGCTAGATTTTTGCTGTACTGAATGCTGAAAATGATTAAGACTACTATTTATAGTGTTCCATATTTATACACATTAAGTAAACACTGAATGAAAGTATATAATGTATGCAAGGCAAATCAGGTGAGTCTGGAAGTTGGAGTTACCTTCCACCCTGCTGTTGTTCTGCAACTGTATGGTTTTGATGCCTTCTCCTACACATTCTTTGCAAAAAGATGAAACTTGCAGTTTGCCCCACAATGATCAGATTCATACTGTCTCAGAAAACTGTTTGGGAGTAAACGTTTCTGTCACTTGAAGGAATTTCTTTATAACTATTTAGGTAAATTACTGTGTTCATGGTGACTCCCAGACTAAAAACACAGGTACACAACAACAGTGCAAGTCAGTCGTCCTGATACAATATGCTACTGTGCCTTCAGGAAAGGTGGTGTGGGGATTTAAAATTCAGTGAAAATCATTCTTTTTCATTCCCTGTCACTAAAAGGGGCAAAAATGGCGTGGAAAACATAGCAATTAAATTAGGAAAGAATAGTAGATAATGCTTTTATATGCCTGGAAGAGGTAGCACTGGATGAACAGGGACGGTTTGACAGTGGGTCTGAAAAGGGAAATAATGAGAGGAAATCATTAAGTGAAATTTAGGTTGAATATTAAGGAACTTGACAAGACAGTGCAATCTGTTTACAACTTGAAACTGTCTCCCAGAGGAAGATGTTGAAACTTAATTGCTTTGGGTGTTTTTATCAAGTCTCATCAAGCTGAATGGAAGAGATGTAGAGAGCGATCACGGACTTGCAGAGGGGTACACTAGGTGATGTACTCAGCTCTGCCACTTCTTATCACTCTTTTTTTAACTGCCAGCAGGAGTGACAGTAATGACTGGTCAATTTTTATTGGGGGGAAAACCTGTTATTTAAGAGCTCAGCTGTATTTCTGCATTGATCTGAACTAGCCTTCAGGCATGGAAGTTCAGAATGAATAAACTAATACTGTATTTGGGATGATACGCTGAAACCTGCAGAGGATTCACTTGTATGGCAAAGGTGATCACAGAAATGGTAAGGCAGAAACATTAGTTGGACTAGAAAAAGTAGAAAGTAGTTGGACTTGAAGTAGCAGGAGGTGTGTGCTGCTTGTCTGTGTTGCTGCTGGGGACTTGCGAGAGGAGGTGGAGGAGAGGAGAATGTCCTCATCTGCCCTGAGGTTCAGGTGGAAGTCTGATTCCAAGTATTATTTTCTAGCTTTTGTCCTTACAGCAGGCAAACTCAGAGCAATACATTACAGCTGTTCCAAATAAGATTCTCTCTCCTCTCTATGGGACTGTTAAGTGAAATTAATAAAGAAAAGTTGTTAAAGTTTAATTATGTCCTCCTCCTACACCAAACCACAAAGACACTCAGGATACAGGAGTGTAAACAAAAAGAAAGTAAGCTCTGAGAATTGTATAATTAAACAAGTTCATATTAGTTGCAGTGCAGATTTTTGCGTGGTCACATTTAAATCCTGTTAACTGAAATGCAATATAAACTCATTTATATTAATGTATGCCAGTGCACAGACACATGAACGTGCCAGACAGAGAACAGGTACTAAGAACATTACAACTTCTTGTGGAAATACATGGCACAGACATCAAAGAAAGAAGTCAAAGAGCACTGACCCAAGACATAGAGGAAAGCAGTTGTTTTCCCGGGAAATGAATCCACTGGGATTTCAGTAACTGACAGTCCTGGTATTCAATAGGTACATGACTAGAGCTCAGCTCTTCCCTAGGCTGTTCTCTTTCTTTGACTAAAAGGCCAGTGTTTCTTCTATTTGTTTGCTGGTGAAAACTGTGAATTTTTGGTGAAAACAAATGTGGAACATGGGCAAGAGAGGGAGATGTGTCTGAATGCAAAATATAATGCCCCACCAAGAATGAGGCATCCCTGTGTGTAATTCACCTGCAAATGTGATGAATAGGCAAGATAAAGTTTCCTTGTACTTGCTGTGCACTCTGTTCTTGTGCATGCAGGATTTTGCATCTGCAAATCTGCCTGGGCCCCTATTTCATATTTACCTGTCTCTGTGGTGGCCTGCAGGGTGTCCAGCAGAAGCGTTGCCTCCTTCTGTCACGTGCAGCAGGGACTTGCTGTGGTTTGTCTTTGTAGCATGCATTGCAGGTAAAGAACCTGTTTGTACACTTCCACTTAAAGACTATCCCCGGTATTTCATAGAAGTATAGATTTAACTGTCATCTGATGTTCTCATCGCTGCCATCAGCTAGAGTAGATTCATTTGTGGTCTTTGTTTCTACCAGTTACCATGAAAGGTCTTTGAATCAGGGATCATAAATTTGTTATGTGTTCGTAAAGCATCCAGCATGAGGGGTGTCCAGTTCCATTTTGGGACCAAGAGTGAGTATTACATTTCCAGTTATGCCTATTACCATTATCCACTGTAAAGCAAATCCTTTTCCTGCTCTGCGTAGTAGATGAGATGTTTCTCATTATCTTTTATGGGAGCAGTATTTAGCATGAAGTCTGTAGTTTCATCAGCTATACTAGTGCTTTTTTACTCTTTTAATGTGATGAAATTACAATGCTCAGCCACTTGCTGAGATTAATGCCTGTTATAAACACCTACACATTGACTTGTGGAAAAATTTAGATGTGCTGTAGGTCACACAGCTTTCAAAGAGCTCTTAAAAATGGTGACAGAAGGTGACAAACGGTGACAGTGTATGTGACAACAATACATGATGTAAATTACAACAGTAAATTTTAATTAAAGGAGGCTAAGATGCATCTTCAGAGGGATAAAAAGCTACTCACAGAAAATGTGGTAATAAATGTATATGTGTTTCTGCCTTCACTATTGGAGTGAGTGAGGGACGAAGCACACTGCAAAGATTCTTCATCAGTTCAGCTGCTTTATTAGAGTTGTGCTCAGCAGAGATATTGATCCAAACAGCACAGTGAATTTAAGATAAGATCTGACAATATTAGCAAGAATAGGGCTTGATGGCTTCCTCTATCCTAGTAAATAGCATTTCAGGATATTGAAAGGATCAGACAGATTTAGGTTTCAACCTGAAAAGTCCAGATGAAGTCTGTGATATACAGGCTGTTTGAAATTCCTACCTGTAAATGACTTATGTCAAGGTAATTATTTTGAATGTGCAGGGTGTTTGTTTTTTTTTTTATTCCATATTGCTGCAAAGCATTTTTCTTTAGAGAAACCGAGGTGCAGATTACATGAGGGAACTTTTCATTACGCTTCAGCCACAATTGTACGGCCACGGGCATCTTATTTTTTAAAATATCTATATTTAAATATGTCTATTAAGCGATTTTAAAATCAAAGGAACCTCTCAAATTTGGGACGTGAAGAGTTTTACATTCTGAGAGCATAAGGGAGGTTGTGGTGAACACAGGAATTCGTCTATCACGGAAAGGCTTTGGAGGGACCGTTCCTGTGCTCTGGGGCTGGAGAGGTGACACATAGATGCTTGCCCAACGTTTTTCTGAGGATCCTAGTGGAGAAGGCTTCATCACCTTGGCTGGCAGCCTGCTAGGCTTCTCACATAGCTATGTAGACTTATATATATAACTTGCAGTCCTCTTCCATCCCCCTGTGCACATGGGGATCAACGGGTCGCTTTCTTGATGCCTTTTGCAAGCTGAGATGCCATTATCGTGTTCCTCCTTAGCTGTCTCTTTCGTAGACCAACAGATCCAAATCCTTCAATGCTCATTCATGACTAGATGATGAAAACCACTTCACTCAAAGCTGCTTTAAGGTTTTGGTTCCTTCTTCTGGCCTCTTTCCTGTATCTTCTTTTAAGGAATGGTCTCCAGGGGAGGCCTCACCAACACTGGGAAAAGAATAATAACCAGCTCCCATGTTTTGCAGAGTGCGTTACTGTCACCATAAAGCAACTTAGGATTAGTCTGATTTTTTGCTTTTTCAGCACAGGCTGCGTTGTCTTGAAGCTTTGGAAATAGGAGTTTGCTTACAGTCCAGGAACAGCAGATCACTCCTGTGATTGAATCTGGGTCCTTGGTTGCATCACTTCTGAAAATAGGGCACTTTTATCCTACTGTTCCTGTGGCATTCTTTGCTAACACCTTCTTAGACCTCAGGGTGCATTAGAGATGTTTCTTAGCTTCTCTGAGAAATGTGATCTTTAATAGTTTTTGGCAGCTGTCCTAGTGAAATCACCAGTAGGAGCTGCTCTCACATCTGGCCTATATCAAGTTGTGGTTATCTGGATCAGCCATGATCTGGTTTGAGTCAAGGGTCTTAAATAGCAGTAGCCCTTCTGATACATCAGTAAATAGCTTGGCCAAGGAAGAAGTCTTAACATAGATTTAGAAGTTACACACTTGCACTATGGAAACCATTAGGAGAAAATAGAAACAAGGTCTCAAGACCAAAGAAACAATATTTTATTGAGTAATTTGAACAAAAGTTGAAATTCACATTACATCCCAAGTCTTGCTGAAATGTGGATCGTCTGGAACTTTTGAAACAAGAGGTACCCTTGAACAAAGGCTATTGCTCAGAATCTGAGGTCAGCTGAGACAAAACAGAGGTCAGAATAATCACATCAGACTAAATGGCAGATGTTTTCAGTTCCACAGAAAGCCTCTTAAGATAAGAAATGAGTTGCCAGAGACAACCAAGAAATGGGTTGCTCAAATGGGGCATTTGAGGACATTTAAACTCTAATTTTAAAAGACCAAGTTCTTAAAAATATATATTCATAGAGACAGCTGTGGGAGAAATTAAGTTGTGTAATTTTGCGTTTCCCAATCTAATGGTTTATCAAGCCTGAGTGATTCACATACACTTTTGCATGGTTGAGAAAAATCACAATAGCCATTCCCTCATCCAAAATGGGCATGAACTCTCTTTTAAAGACAGAAAAAGTAGTGTACCTGACTGTTAATAGTGATGAAGATTTCAAGGCCACTGTCACTGAGTGAGCATTTTGGGGCCCGTTACTCTTGTAATTTATGCTTAAAATAGTTGTGAAGCCAAGGACTAATTGTTGCAACATTGTCAGTTACTACATGAGATCTACAAGAGATGTTTCTTTTTTAAGTATTTGTTTTAACTTTGCTCTTATTCGCTTTACTGCTTTTCTATGGT
>NW_008581002.1:0-8934 GCF_000691845.1 Merops nubicus | reverse complement strand
GCTGAACCTACAGCTGCTAGGTACACTGTCTGTGGCTCTAGAGATGATACATATACTTTAATTTACTCTTTATGACCTGGTGTCTGAAATTTAAGTTTAGCTTGTCTTTAGTATTAAGCAATTCAAATAGCTGGTACTTGATGTGACAGAGTCCTCTAGTAAATTAGAGGCAGCAGGTTCTGTGCTTCAATTCTTTGTCTTCAAAACCATCTTCTGATATGCCTGTATGTCATAGTTATTTTCTGCAGGGAGCTGGGAAGAAGCAGGGAGTAGCTTGCTGAGAGTTGCTGACAACAAAAACATGATGATTTAGTCAGCCTCCTGGGTTTAGGGCAGAGACCTGTCTTGCCTCAATTACATTGTTGGGGAGTAAAAACTTAGTGACCAAATGGGAGTGCAAACCTGATGCTGCTTGATTTGAATTTTTGTTTGCAACAGTTTGTTGTGCAATACCACTTGTATTTGTAGAAGAAAAAAAGGGGAAAGAATATTAATTTATGTGTATTTTTTCTGTGGTTGAAGAACTAGGGAAGAAGCATCCCCAAGAGGCCCCTTTGTTACTCCATTTATATTGCAAGGAAACCTGATAGTCTCTGAAAATGTATTTAAAGCAGTTCTTCCACCCATGTTGCCTACTGCTTGTGAGTCAGAGCAGTCTGCTCTGTACAGCTGTCAGGGTAGTGCTGCCACATCATGCTTGAATCTGCATGGGGAGCCTGGCAGAGGGAGGCACAGGCTCTGTGGTGTAATTTTCATCTCTCCTCTTTGATGCCGGTGCTCCGCTCAATCTCCTAACCTGATACTCTGTTTTTAATAAAACTGCTTCACACTGCTCTGAAAAATACCAGAGTAACCCCCTTTCTGTGATGGTGGAAAGCTCATGAACACTGATCATCATTCAGACGATCTCTTCAGTATTTATGCTCGAAACTTATGATTTACTAAACACTTTCTATGGAGCTCTTCTCAAAACTGAGGATACCAGGCACCAAGTTAGTGTGGAGTACCACATGAAAGCAGTGCCTCCGGCAACTGTTAAATACTGAGCTGTTTCCTTCACTGAGAATACTATTTACAGGTGGTTCACTGACTTACACAGTTTACTCAGTGATGAGGAAAGGTACCCAAGACTTCAGTAAATTGTACTTTAAGGACAAAAATTATTTAAAAGTGATGGTTCCCTGAAGATCAGGTAAGTTATTAGATGTTGGGAAGATATTTTGATATTGTGCAGGGTGTCCGTGTACTCTCAATTGCTCAAATGACATCCTGTGTACATAATTAGATGCCCAGTTTTAGAGATTTGTCCTACATTTCTAAAGTAAGGCGGAAGTGGCAAGAGATGCATGGGGAAGCAGAATAAATTATGATGAATCATGTGATCCTTTGAATTTCTTCTGAAGCTTATTTCAGGGTACAGCTATTGTTAAAAGAAAAATAGCCCCTCACAGTGTGTTAAGATGTCTTTTAGGAAAATCTAACGCTCAAGAATTAGAGCTGATATTGTCTTATTGGGAAAATATGCCGATGATGTATGTGATTTTTAACATGCTGTTTGTTCTGGAGTGTTCCCATATGGTCTTTTACATTCATCTCAGCAATCTCCTGCTGATTCTTTTCTCCTTATTGTCTCTCCATTTTCTGCCTTTCATTTTTTTTTTTTTTTCCTATTATTTGGTGTATTAACCATTTACCTGTGCATCTCACAAGCATCTCTTTCCCACCTACCTTAGTGTTCACTTGTGCAGTGGGAATGGGGTGATTTCCAGCTGCTTTGAGTATGGGGTTAATTCATGGGGTAACTGTTCTTGCTGCCCCGTTGCACACCAATAAGCATTGCTGCATCTGTCAGTTTAGCAGAATAACTCACAGGCAGTAAATGCTAGCAGAGGAAAATTATTTCCAAAGCTACATCATGTATTTAGAAGCTGATTTTAAAGGCTGGGGTTTGCATTATCTGGTTTATGTACTGTCAGTGTGATTTGAATGAGATTTATATTCTCTAAAGGAGGGATTGCAGGCCAAACCAAAAAAACAGCAGCCACTGGCAAACAAGGAAAACAATGCAAATCTTTCTCTTGCCTTTGCTGGGTACTGGATCTGGTCTTGGCAACCACAAAAAGTAAGAGGCAGAGGAATATGAAGTCCACAGGCTTTTAGTTAGTAGCTTTTCTATTATTGCACAGAAAATGTCCTGAGAGTAAGCTATTTTCACATATTTAAGCATCCAGTGAGGAAAAAAAACCCATAAAAATATCCTATTCAAGCACAGTTAATTTTTTTTTTTAACGAAAAATATAGAAGTTGTAGAATTATTTGGGTTGAAAAAGACCTTTAAGATCATAAAGTCCAACCAAGTCCTAACATTACTAAATCCAATACTAAACCAGGTCTTTCAGCACCATGTCTACACATCTTTCAAATACCTCCAGGGATAGGGACTCCACCACTCCCCTGAGCAACCTGTTCCAGTGCTTTACAACCCTCCCTTTCCATGGAGAAATTTTTCCTAATATCCAATCTAAACCTCCACTGGCACAGTTTGAAGCTCTTCCCACTTGTCCTATAGCCTGCTGCTTAGGAGAAGAGCCAAACACCCACTTCATTACAACCTCCTTCCAGAGCAATAAGGTCTCCCCTGAGCCTCCTTTTCTCCAGGCTAAACAACCCCGGTTTCTTCAGCCACTCCTTGTAAGACTTGTGCTCTAGACCTTTCACCAGCTTTGTTGCCCTTCTTTGGACACACTTCAGCACCTCGATGTCCTTCTTGTAGTGAGGATCCCAAAACTGAACACAATATTTGAGGTTGTGGCCTCACCAGTGCTGAGTACGGGACAATAGCTTCCCTAGTCCTGGTGACACATTATATCTAATAAAAGCCAGGATGCTGGTGACCTTCTTGGCCTTCTGGGAACACTAATGGGTCATATTAAGCTGTCTCTCCACCAGCACCCCCACATCTTTTTCTTCCAGGCAGCTATCCTCTTTCCCAGGCCTATGGCATTGCCTGGGGTTGTGTCTTAGGGGCAGGATGTGGCACTTGGCCTTGTTGAACCTAATACCACTGCCCTCAGCCCATCAATCCAGCCTGTCCGGAGCTCTCTGTAGAGCCTCCCTACCTTCAAGCAGATTGATACACCTGCCTAACTTAGTATGGTCTGCAAACTTACTGGGGATGCCCTTGATCCCCTCATCTAGATGACTGATAAAGATATTAAAGAGAACACGTCCGCATAATGACCCCTGAGGAACACCACTTGTGACTGATTTTAACTCGGTTCACCACCACTCTCTGGGCTTAGGCATCCAGACAGTTTTTTACCTAGATAATTGTATCTTTTCAAACCTAAGAACCATTTGGAGAGAAGATCATGTAGGAATACACAGGAGTGTCTTAATACAAATACTTATTTAGGGTAACAGCTGTGGAAATGAATGAGCAGATTACTGCATTGCTGCCCTAATTTTAATTTTTCATGAGATTTTTTTCTCCTTTTCTCATCACAGTTCCATATTTCTGTGCATAGCTTGAAGTATAAAACACTCCAAAGCCCATTGCTGATATTGTAATGCATCCTTTTCACTGTCTGCTGCTCTAATGGCAGCCAAAAGTTTGTCTTTTTGCTGTGTCCTTTGGAAATGTTCCTGCCAAACAAGATAGAGATCTTTATTTAAGAAATACTGTTCTTTGCAGGTAACAGCAGCTCCTGGCAGTAAAGCTCAGAGCAACTTCTTTTTAAACATGAGAAAGGACTAATACAAGTGCAAATAGCATCTGCTTCCTGCTGCAAGCCAACTGGAGACAAGCTATCTTACACATTCAAAATCTCCCTGTTGACCTTTTTTTCTAGCCATGTGTCTTTCAGCTCTAGTTATGATATAGAAGTTTTTTAAGAAGGATAAGAGCACATGCATGGATTCTCAACAAAAAGAGAATTGCATTTGATATAGGCAAAATGAAAGGTGGTATAACTGTCTCAATTCAGAACAAAACTCAGAAGCAGGACTGAATTAATTAGCTTGTGTGGGAAACGGTAAAGGGGGTGGCTACAACAATGGCAATGCCAAAGGAGAATTCCCAGAGTGCACAATGCACTTGCTTGCAAATGAAGCATGGTCAATAATGTAATGGTAAGGAGAATGCTCTCAACTTCTTGAGGTAATGATACCTTATGTGGCAGCTTGACACCCTTCTCTTCCCTTGGCAAAGCTTATTTACTGTATTCTCCTTTTGGAGTGATATATACTATAGCTAAATCTGAATATTACTGGCAGTAGATAGAGGAGGTAAGAAGCTATAGGAGAAGGCAGATGCAGGTAGGCAAGCTGCAGTTTCACCCTATGGTGAATTACCCATAGCCGCAGGAGTTTCTTAGACTCCCCCAGTATTCTCATGTAATGGTTACTGTTTAATGGGGAAATAAACCACTGTGTCTTTATTTTAATTATGGAAGCTAGGAAAGTGTTTTAGGGGGACTGGACTACGTGATCTTTAGAGGTCCCTTGCAACCTAAACCATTCCGTGGTTTTATGAAGCAGACTGATATCTTGTGAGTTTGTACCTTTCTGGATAAGAGGTATCTTTGTCCTTCTCAGTTGCTTCCTGTTCTGTTACAGTTGAGATGTGGCTCTGTGTTCTCAGACAGGCAGAGACCACAAAAATGTAGAGCAATGGGGCAAAATCTACATCCATCAAGTTTTTGTTCTGTGCACTCGTATCTGTCAGAGACAATGATATGTTGTGGATTTTGCAGTTTAGATAGGATGTACTGGTGTGCTGTGCATTTAAATGTTATTATTGTGTATTCCACAACTTGACTTAAAATTGACTTGACTGCAACTTAATAGGACTTGAGCAGACTGTATAAATGCAAGTCATTACTGCCTAAATGTTGTTGAGTGCTATGGTGAGCGAAGACAAGTGTCAAATAAACCTGTTAATCTAAGAACAGAATAATTCTCAGTTTTAATCCTAAAACAAATGTAATTTGTGAAGAGTCAGACATGAAAGTGACTTGTATTTTGATAGGCTTTATAAGCAGATATTGGGCTAAATGTGATATTCAGAAAGACATGTAATGCCCGTGGGTTAGAACAAAGTCTGTTAATAATTAGTGGGGTAAAGCTCTGACAAATAAATGGTAAGTGCTTAGTCTGAGCTCAGCCTTTGCCTTTGTGCAGTGTGATTAGACTATCAGTGCTATATCATTGCTATTTTTTTTTTGTTTTGATTTAATACTACATCACTTCTATCCCAAATCCCATGATCTGATAAACATAGCTTGAGTCTAGGAAAAAAAGCAACATTCTTACATTTTAGTTTACCCTTCCTGACATTAAATACATTCCAGGCACACTTTTCTTTCATATCACAGCATGTGAATTTGAGTGGATGTGTTTGTAGTAGTAGTTTTAACAGATACACACTTATTTTGACATCTAGTGTTAAATGTCTTCAATATGTACCATGGCATTAAATTCCAGCATGCATATGCTACCACATTTGACTTTGAGATTGCAAGCAATATTCTAGAGGAGATTGAAAGCTTACACAGCTTGTTTCAGATATCTCAAAGGTATCATATATCCATTCTTTTCATAGGAAACACAGTGGCAGATGCTATCACTAATATTGCTAAAAAAGTCTCACTTTGTGTCTCTCTCTTTGGCTAAATTCAAGTCCTGTTAAAATCAATGGGAAAGTTCTGCCTGCCTGCAAGGAAAGCAGAGCAGGCTTTATATCTTGAGCTGCACTGGCTGCAAATGTCTTCATTGCACTAAACGTCTTAGTCAACATTTTTTAAAAAAATTATGCTGACAGCAACTGGGATTATTTTCACTTTCCTATAAATACTGTCTTAAAAATAACTCATGAATGTGCACTTAGCTGCAAACACATTTTAGAGCGTTGCTAATTCAGAAAGTGTTGAGAAGTTTTAGAATTTGTGGTTTGTTGATGATTTTTTTTTTTTTTTAAATAATTTGCAAGAGACACAATTTTAGTAATAGTGAATTTGTCACATAGAAATCTACAGCTGTTGTGCAAAGACCTTTTATAGCATTAGGAGTATTGTAATGAAATATAAAGTAGGAGTAATGTTATGAATGAACCTAATTTTAAAAAAAAAAGGTGTTTTTTTTTAATGTCTGAACGAGGTTCTGCCATCTCATATTATTCATCATATATGATGATAATATCTAATTAATGTCATCTTTGCTTGCCTGGAAATCACCACAGGAAATCCTTCCAAACGTCACCTGCCAATATGTCTAAATCAAAGACCAGCTTTGATCAAAAGCTACCTGCAGCTAATTCTTGGAATTTCCATAGGGTTAACTATAGTGGGGTTGCTACATATATATATATATATATATATATATATAGGTGCTGCAGCAGGGCAAGCCCAGAACATGGGATGCCTTTGAACAGACCCAATGGGGGGCTTGTGACTGAGTGTGCAACCATCAGGAATGGAAGCTTTTATTTGAAATTCATTCTCCATAGATTTACAGCCACTTGACTTTTATTAAGTCACTGCTTGGCTCCTGCATGATGATTTACCTTGCTGTGTTATAGGGCCTCAAGTAATTCTCTTGTTTTTAGCTGAAGTTTAGAGTAACTGCAGTTCTCAAAACCCAGAGAACATGGCACCTGTTCTGGCATTTAAATGCTCTCTGTATTGTCCCTTGTGACTCCCAGACTTGCTGAGCAGATAATTTTTGCCAAACAGCATATTTTCTTTCTCTCTTTGAGTTGCTTATAGAGTCCACCACTCTGCTGTAGCAGTGAAATAGCTGGACAACAGTTTTATTTTACATGTGATGTTTAATTAGCATTATGACAAGTACCACCTTGCCTTCATAGAGACTGCTAGCATAAAGTCACCCAAGGTATGTGTGGTTTCAGTAGTGTACAGAAGTTATAAAAACACTCTCCCCATCCACATTGCTCTCCCAGTTGAGGTGTTAGAATCTCAAGCCCTTTTAATTTTCTTGTGTCCATTTTCTGCTCACCTGAGCAACTGGTGGTGGTGGTGGCCATCCAGAAGAGCAGGCAACATGCTTGCAGTGCCCTCAGTGCTCAAGGGCTCCCTTTACTCCCCTCCTTGGAACAAGAGGATGCTCTGCTGAGAAAGAAAGGGATGCTCTCCTGCATGAGATGAGAGCACGACTGCCTTCCCCACTGCCAGTGTTGTACACTGATTTTGTAGAGGCTTTGAGAGCTTTTCTCTTCAACTGCTCTTTTCACCTACTGGAAAATGAAGAGTGACCAGTAACAGATGAGTTATTGCCAGCTTGTTTCTTGGATTTGTCAAGTGGATAGATTTAGGATCTGATTAAACCACAATCTGAGCCACTTTGTTCCTTCTTCTGGAGTGTTTGGGCCAATAGATGACAGTTTTGCCAGAGAAAAATACTGTGCCATGACCTATGTAGGATTTTCAAATTCATGAAAAGATTGCATCATCTTTTCTTCATACAGAAATTTCCTTTTAAATTGTATAGAAATACAGTGGACAGCCTTGTAACCTGTTTACAGAAAGCATTTTCCTTCATACATAGGGTTTTATTGTCATTAGGAAAGAAAAATGTGTATATCCAGATAGATATCTCTTCAGATCTAAGTGGCCCGTGAACACCAAAGGTAGATTTTAAACAGCCCTAAAACTGCAAGCTGTATTAATGCTTTCTAATATGTGTGCATATATGGTTGTTCTCTTTACTGCTGATATTTTCCCAAGGGAAATCAACACATTTTACCACTTTGCCCATATCATTCACTCCCTGGCTTTAATTTCATAATGATGAAGGAAAATCCCACATCACATAAGGGTTTGGCCTAATAAAGACATGATTCTTTCCTTATCTAGCTATTATGAGGCAGTCATCAAAATTAAGTTAGGAATAAAAGGAAATAAAATCAATGATGATGAAGGAAATGTTCTAATACATGCTTAGCATTTTGCTAAATAGCAGCACAATGATCTTAGCACAATGTTATTTTGTTCTGGACTTATGATACCAAAACCTGCTTTGTTAAATTGAACACTCTATTCCACGTTTGCTCCAGTGTAGAATAGGTACTAACCAAGTGAGGCGTCCAGGTACCTGCTTACACTAAAAGTATGAGTTGTCCTCTGGTCTGTGATGGGATTTCTCTGACAAATGTGAATTTTGCTGCAAAGATGTGTGACCATAACTCTGTAGGTATGGCCTACTGACTAAAATGCTGTTCCAAAGCTCAGGACGTAGTCCGGGTGCTAATCCTGTCTCTAGTGCTGGCCTGTAGGTGATCTAACACAAGTGATTTCCTCTGGGGTTTTGTGTGCAAATCAGATACAATGATGCTGACTTTCTTTTGAAACACATGGAGGGAGAAGAGAGATATTAAAGCCCAGGAAATGAGCAGTGAATCAGGGGTGGTTTGATTAATAAATTTGATACTGGTAAAAATTATATAATATTCCCTATATTTAATGGTACTAGATGTTGAACACTCTAAAAGCCTATATAGGTACTTTTTGAGGTAGTACAATGAGTAAAGAAAAAACAGACAAGACTCCTCTCCGGTTGACAGAGAAGTACTGCAAGCTAGAGCTAACTGACCTCTTCAGAGGTCTACTTGAAATAATTCCATGGGTTAGGATTCTGTAAGGTAGGGGTCCCAAGAGGACTCATTAATATTCAAGCACCATTTCCTCCAAGCTCAAGATTGGTGCATTTTTATGAGTAAAAAGTTAAGGGACCTGCATGGATGAACAAGGAGTTTGTGGGAAAACTCAAAAGGAAGAAGGAATTTTACAGAACGTGGAAAAAGAGACTGACCACTTGGGAGGAATATAGGAATGCTGTCGGAGTATATAGGGATGCAATAAGGAGGGACAAGGCCCTATTGGAATGAAAGCTGGGAAAAAAGTAAAAGACAAAAAAAAA
>NW_008581001.1:0-52225 GCF_000691845.1 Merops nubicus | reverse complement strand
CAACCCCCTGCTAAAGCAGGTTCACCTTGAGCGGGCTGCACAGCATGCGGTTCACATTTAGAGTAACATATAGGTGAGAACATCCCACAAAGGCAGGTGGTGTGTTTGGTGGTTTTGTTTGTGCCAAGAATAGTTACAGAACTATTAGCACCAGCGGGTTTTGGATCCAACAGGAGAAGCCATTGCATATAATTTACACTGGTGAAGTTTGGAACATTAGTTCACTGAATGTTGCTCTGGACTACTTTGCTCTCTGGAGACCTTTGCTTGCTTATTTAACCTCTTTAATACTCAAAGTGTATTTAATTGGAAGAGTGGTTAGTTACTACAGCAACTGAGAAGACAGCTCTATTACCTCAACTCTTGCATGCAAATCTGTTTTTAGGAAAAATATACAAGCTTTTACAACAGAAAAAATAGTACGCAACTACAACATACTGAGTAATTTCAGCTTTCATTAAATTTGACTGAAGGCTGAATGAACACTTCCTGGGGTTATAAATACCAAAACTAGTAACTGAATGAAATATAATTACAAGGAAAACTCAATTAAAAATAAGTATCTGACTAACCAGAACAAAGGCTTACAGGTTAACCAGGGAGAAATCACTGAAGCACTGCTTGGGTGAGTCACACAAATAAAGGTGAAATAAGTTTTAGGCTTTGTAAGAGTATAGCAAATGTTTACAGTAATTGTACTTCCAAGTACTTTTATCTGTATCACTTATTCCAGTAACCAGGAGTTCTAGCAAAATCTAAGCTGTATCTGAAAATGCATATTTCAAGTAAGAAGATAATGTAGTTTCTACCTGGAACACATAGCTATTTTAACAGCATGACTTATGATGTCTTTGAAAAATTTGAGAAATCTGTCTCTCTTCCACTTGGTGGCTTTGAAAAGTATAAAGTTGGAATATGTATTTTTGGAACTACAAAAGAGCAGTTTCCGTTTGTTTAGTAGCACCTGATTATTGGTTATCGAATCACAATCTTCATCTCATTCCAATTATGGCAGATCAAACCAGTTAAAAAAAAGTCCTGAAGGATATTGACAAGAGAAAATAGACAAAGATCTTGGAATCCAGGAGGAATGAATAACTTCAGAAATCCTTTTAAATTACTTAAATGCCCTGGCATGTAGCAATTTTATCTGCCTAAGTTTGCTAAAGGTGACCTGGAAGGACTGTGGTGGGTTTGGTTTAGTTTGGGTTGGTTTGAGCTTTTTGCTGGTTTGGGTTGGTTTGCTTTTGTTTTTGTTTTTCCTCCTGTTCTGTGAGGTTTGGTTTCTTTTATTTTTGTTTATTTTCATTTCAGTTTTTCAGATTTTTTCAACTGACTTAAATAATGTATGAAAGACTTTTTTGGTGTTGTTTTTTTCTTTGCTTATTTTGCTTTCACTGCTAGGTTTTTCACACAAGGAAAACAAATATCCAATTTCTCATTTTTCCATTCTACCTCGCAAAACCACTTCTGGGTATCTGGGAGCATAGCACAATCATACCTTTCTGGCAACAAGACTGAATTGAAAACTTCTTTCTTGACTTGCAGTACTTCACTGCCCAGTCAGAAGTGCTAATGTAACTGATCCTTGGGCTACAATGATGTAGTCAATCCAGTTTTATACCACAGTCATACAGAGGGTTGTATTTGCACACCTGAGGAGGAAAGGAGGAAGCAAGTGGCAAAGGAGAGGGGAGGGATTTTTTTCATAGCAGTTTTTTTTAATGCCTTAGTGACACTTGCTTGTTCTGAATTTTTTTTCAAGCTATGCTAAGTCTTTAAGAATACCTTTTTTTTTTTTTTTCAGTCATTGAAATTAAGGGTTAAGAACAAGTAAAAAATTTCAATTTCCTGATTACAATTAACTTCCTTTAGTTGCTTTACTTTAACTTTCCTTTTTATGGTGTCCTGACTTTTATATTTTTACCTAGTCAACTAATCCAGATAGGACTAGAATTTTTATTGATAAGAGAAGCGTGTGAAGAAAAAGAAGAACCAAGCAGAAGATTTTAAAAAGTTACATTTTAAGAAAGAAAAATTTTAGGCCTCCTTTTTGTAAAGAGAGAGAAAAAGGGACACAAGCCCAACTTTTTCTCCTTTGCAGGTCACCTTTAATGAAAAGGAACTGCTTCAAACTCCCAAGTGACAACAAGAAGGGTCAACAGCCCTTGTGTTGTAACTTCATTTCTCAGAAGATACTTGCTTTAAGAAACAACATGATCCAGAAGAATAAGCACAGCACTGGGAATCTGAAACTCCTCTATGTTCAGATTCCAGTTCTGTCAGTAACTTGCTATATGGCCTAAGGCAAGTTTTGTGCCGATTTTCCTCTTTTTCTTGAAGGGGAAACTGGGACATAGTTCTACATATATATTATCTGTCTGCATAGGATGTAAATACTTGCTTCCTCTTTAACTCAATCTATATTTATCTTGCTGGATTTGTTTTTTAAGGAAGCTTAAAATGAAACGAAAATCTGAACTTTTCTCCTTTTTGCTTATGCTAGCAGAATTCTATCACTGTGGTCTGTAGTATATAGCAATATTCAGACATCTTGAGGCTGTTGTTTGTGACAGTGCCAAACAGTGATAGAAGTGGATGGCAGTTACCTAAACAAGCATCTGCATAAGCATGTTCATTGTTTTTAACACCAAACAACCCTTGGAAGGTATGACTACCGAGACCTTGTAGAGGAGGAGTTAACAATGATATCACATTGGGAACATGTGAAGTGGTGTTGTCCATCATTCATAGCTTTTAACCTGTTGTTCAAATTGTGGATCCATAGGAATTTTTTCTTTTGTGTGTATTGACTCCATGCAGAGTGGTTTTGGTCTGCTATCAGGTTTGCTTTCCTTAATGTTTTTTTTTTTCTAGATCTCTTGTGTATATTCCAAAGAGTCCCAGGAATTAACAGGCCACAGTTTGAAAATTAGTGTGCATTGGTTGTATGTCTGTTCTGGGGTAGCTTAACTGGAATGTTATCTTTGAGTGGTGATGCAGAGGTTCTTGAGAAGAGCCCTGCTGCTCAACGCTTCGTGCGCTTCCTGAAACTCTAAGTGGGTGAACAGAAACTAAAATTAAAGCTTCTGTGTTAACTGAGGGAGGCTTCTAAAATCAGAGCAGTACTGATCGTGTTCTGTCTTTAGTAAATATTTCACAAAAGTCTGTAGTAAAGATTTTATAGCTTCTGAGTGTTGGGCAGAAAGTAATGGTTTGACTTTTATCGTGTCAAGTAAAGGTTTTAGAGTAACACTGACAAAATGACCACTTTCTTTGAAAAGTCACATTCAGTTACTTTTATGCAGTTATTTATAGTGGTCCTCTACCTCAGGCTGTTTTCCATCCTCATTTCACTGTTTTCAGAAAGCTGTAAAAGTGCACTGAAGGTATATGAACAATAGCTTGTATGTATATTCCATATTTATTTTAATAGCTACCTTTTCTTCCATACTTATTTTAATAGCTACCTTTTCTTCCTCATGTCAGGTCTGCACAAGCTGTGAAGACAATGCAGAAGCTAATGGGTTTTGTGTGGAATGTGTAGAATGGTTGTGCAAGACCTGCATTGGAGCTCACCAGAGAGTTAAAATCACAAAGGATCACACTGTAAGACAAAAAGAGGAAGTACCTCCAGGTAACACACTTGATTTAAAATTTCACCAAAGCATGTATGTCTGCATTGGAAAACTATTAGATCACCACATTTCTTTTTGAAGTGATAAATTTTAAAAATTGTGTTACTTAATCCTACTAAATGTAAAAAGACAGGTACGTTATGATATAACTCTTTGGTGTATATGAATGAGTGGAAGGAACCATGTTATTTTTCTAGTTGGTAATGGATATGTTTTAGTAGTTGCATACCTCCCAGTCACCTATTTCAATTTCTTTGCTGAAAGCTGCAACCGTTTGAATGAATTCTGGTGTTTCTTTGGCTGCACTCCATTTAAGTGGATCTCTTGAGTGATCCAGCTAACAAAAGAGAAAACTTTTATTTTAAGGATTAGATGCATTACAGGGGAGCTACTGACAGAGGGAGACTTTGTCATGGTTAGGAGTATGACAGCCATTTTTCTGTCAGATAAGCTGCGCAGTAAGAAACACTACAGGTAGGTTTTTCATATGATTTTTATGCAAAGTGTTTTAAAACTATAGATACACATATATTCTATCTTTCACCCCAAATGCTTGCAAATTATTGTCTAAATGTAGTGATCAGCTGCAATCATTTCCTTCTTTATACATTTTCTTCCTCTAGTTTTTCTAGAGGTCTACCTAATGGTTTATATGAACTTTATTGTTGTGTACTGCAGCAAAAGGAACACTAAAAGATCATACTTTTTCAGAACTCTGATAATAAAGTTTGCTCTGTTGGCAATAAAGCATGCCAGAATTCATGTTTTAGCTAAGTGTATTTTAAGTTTTAAATGTTTTACCATAGAAATTAAAGGAAAGTATGTTATGAAGTGGCATGGATTTCCTCTAGCAGGGTCTATGATAATTCAGGTTAGAAGGGACCTCAGGAGATCATCTAGTCCAGCCTCCAGCTTAAAGCAGTCAGCTCTGAAATCAGATCAAGTTGTTCAGGGCAACCATTTTGGCCTTGAGAACCAGCAAGGATGGTTGTGGTGTACAGTACTGCCTCTCTGAGAAATCTTGACTAGTCTCGTGATAAAATAGGTTGTTCTTTTATTCATTGAGAACCATTTTTGTTTCTGTCTATGTCCATTGTATCTTGTCTTTTGTGACATCATAGGACAATTATAAACAAACATGCTGACAAACATTCTTCTGACTCTACTAAGTCCATTAGACTTGCATGTTTTGTCTTGTAAAACAATAAAATATATAAATGTGAATATTAAAAATACATAAATTTATATATATAAAATATATAAAAATAAAATATAAAAATTGTTTGAATTATGAATTATAATATGTATTTCTTTAAATTCCACCATATCTAGCCCTGCAAATTTTATATATAATGTGGGCTTTCACTTCTCTAATCTTTGTTGTTTAAAGGGTAGCTTCCAGTATGATACTTCAGAGCTATACACTAGATTTTATATCCCACTTTCAGATACTAAGTGTACTTTCAGAAGGGGTCAAAAGTAGTAGGTCTGTTATGCTGTTATGTAGTGTCTGTTATGCTGGACACAATTTGGTGGTAGGAATGCTGTCTGAGCATCCAGGCCTTCTCCCAGTTTGCCCTGGTGAGTTTCAAAGAATTTTGACTGAAGGATACAGATCTGAAAATAACTTCTTCCAGGTTTCACGAAAATACTTAAAAGAATGGGTATGGAAAAGAGACCTTATTGGGCGGCAGTGTGAAGTCTATTTTCATTACAGGACATCTAATCCTCATTAAGTCAGTGTCCAACCTAACTAACAAGAAATTAGGCTTTGTTGGTTAAATTGTTTAAAAAATTGATTTTATTTCTGTCATCTGGTGGTACTTTTTTTCTGTGCTTTTTTTTCTATACTTTTTGGTATTTACTGACTGGAAACTGAAGGTGAGACCTCTTACCTGTTTAGAATCAGGTCCTGAAGGGACCTTAGTAATTTCTGGTTATTGTTTTCTGTATGCTTTACACTTTTAAATACCTGTGTTTTGATATCCCCAAACCTCCTGTCACCCACTGGACCGAGAATTTACCATTTAAGAAAGGAATTTGCTGGTTGTGCAATGTCATTTGCAACTGCTACAGTACTGGCTACTCCTTTTGTAAATAGTTTTGTGAAACCATAAAAGTTATAGTAAAATAGGTTCTAGACATTTTCCATGAGAAAGTGTGTTAGCTCTATGCCTGGATCAGTAGTGAGACATTGCTAGTTGAGCTTATGGCTGTTATGTTCTTGATTAGGTGGCCTGATACACACTTAGAATCATAGAGTTGTGTAGGTTGGAAGAAGACCTTTGAGATCATCAAGTCCTACCGTTAACCTGGCACTGCCAAGTCCACCACTAAACCATGTCCCTAAGCAATATATCTACACATTTTTTAAATACTTCCAGGGATGATGTCTCCATCACTTCTGTGGGCAGCCCGTTCCAGGGCTTGACAACCCTTTCAGTGAAGAAATTTTTCCTGATGTCCAATCTCAACCTCCCCTGGTGCAGCTTGAGGCCATTTCCTCCTGCCCTGTTTGTTACCTGGGAGAAGAGAACAGCACCCACCTCATTACAACCTCCTTTCAGGTAGTTGTAGAGTGTGATAAAGTCTCCCCTGAGCCTCCTTTTCTCCAAAATAAAGAACCTCAGTTCCCTCAGCCATTCCTCATAGGACTTGTTCTCTAGACCCTTCACCAGCCTTGTTGCCCTTCTTTGGACATGCTCCAGCACCTCGGAAGCAGGGCAACAAGAGAACTGTGCAGTCTTAAGGAATAACACCCCCTCCTTCATGTCTGTTTAATTGATTTGAGGGGTAGACAAGCATAGTCTTCTACATACATACATTTGATGATGCTAAACAAAAACTTTCAGACTTCTAGCATCTAGGTGAGGAAGACAGTAAAGAAAAATGGGAGAATGCAACTCAAATAATTTCAGGAGACTGGACTGACATCTTCTTTTATTCCACAGAGGCAGTTGGTGTGACCAGTCAGCGACCTGTGTTTTGCCCTTACCACAAAAAGGAGCAGTTGAAGTTGTATTGTGAAACCTGTGACAAGTTGACCTGCCGAGACTGTCAGTTACTGGAACACAAAGAGCACAGGTATTGGAACAAAGTGTATGTTTTATGCAGCTCACTTACAGGAAGAGAGCTTGAAGTTGATTGTAGCTCAAGCTGCATGGAATACAGTCAGGTGAAAAATGTGCAAAATAAAATTTTCTGCTCAAAAATGAAGTCCACAAATAAACAGAGACTGTATCCAAAGGAGGATGACTAATGAATGTTTGATAGTTTAGAATAAAATCTACTTCTTCCAGTTGATAATCTTGTGACTTAAGCACAAGACCTTTCTCTACTCTCAAGTGATTTGGATAGACTCAGTTGCTATGCAGCTCTTCAGACTCCTTAGAAAGTACAGGGGCTGTGTTATGCAACTGTACACTTACGTGTCATTTCGCCGTTTGTCCTTCAAGATGATGATTATATAACAGAAAACTACCAAACAATTTCAGAACCAAGAAAATGGGCATTTTTTTCTGTGATGAGCCTTTTAAAAGGAAGAGTAAACCTAAAGTTTGGCTACACTGTACTTTAACAACACTATTTATAACACTCAAGTCTTTGGGTTGCTGTTCTTTGGTCATCTTTTACCGGCCACAGAAGTTAAAAGGAGGATTACATATAACTTCTGAGTACAGTACAATGATCTTGCAGGGTAAGGAGTACAGTAGTGGCCTGGGACAGATATAGTCTTATGTTAAATATTAATACTGTTGCTATACCTGATGCAGCCACCCAAAGAACTTGCTTGCCTGGCCAGGGGAACAGCAGTAGGTGAAGAAATGTTGGCCACTGTTGCTCCTTGGTACAGACTAAACCTTGCTTTTGCAGAGTTGCAGCCTTCTTCAATTCTCCCTTTCTTAGGATTTATATCCCTTTCAGAATGTGCACCTCTTTATTTTTCTCGAATTGTTGATGATTTCACTTCCTTGATTTAAAACATTGGTGACTTATACTGACTCAGCAATTTCTCTTATTTCTTCTGTTTCTACATCCTTATCTTGCATGAAGTAATAGCATGCACTTTCACTTACAAAGTGATGAGTATGGCACAACATGAATTTTCCTTTTGCTAAAACTGGGCTATGGTAATGCAATATCCCTTCATATTTATGAAAATCATAAATTCTAAAAAAAATTTACAGGAAATACAGTATAAATTCAAATATATTATAAATAAAATATATCAGCATTGGCTGACATATGCTTCCATTATGACAGTTTAATTTTGTACTTGAGCAACATCTTTCTCCAATTAAAGAAATATTTTGTAAGGCACTTTGCTTTTTCATGACTGTGTCACACCTTTTGCATGTGTAAATACTCACTGTTTTTTACTACAGGTACCAGTTTATAGAAGAAGCTTTTCAGAACCAGAAAGTAATCATTGAGACATTAATCACCAAACTGATGGAGAAGACTAAGTACATAAAATACACAGGGAAGCAAATACAAAACAGGTATGTATCAGACTGTGAGGCTAAAACTGATGCAGAGGGCAATTTGGTATACACCGCAATGTCTTGAAATAATTAGATTAGTACATTTTGTACCTGTCTCCTTTTGTTCTTTCAGAGAGAGAAATTCTAAAATCTTGTTTGCCATAATGACAGTTGCCTGTTTAATGTGCTTGGTTGTGTTAGGTAACTCCTCTGCTCAACCTGTGAAATAAATGGGCAGCAATAGCTTGCAATTAGCAACAACTTATGCAATAAAGACTGTAGAAGGCAGTCTTCTATTATTCCCCACAATCAGCACACTTACTTCTTTACTGTAGAACCCTCTTAGAAAGTGAAAGGTTATGATTCATGTTTTAATAATGCTTGTGACACATGTTTGAAGATTTATGTAATGCTTTCATGCTTGGGGCTTTTTTTTTCACTTGGCACTACAAACCTAGAAGAAAAATAAATCTGCAAAACACGTGCTGCAGTAGGCCTTTGTAGCTGTTCCTTCAGCAGAGTTCAAAGGCCATACACAGGAAGATTCAGCACAGTATGGCATGCTGAGTACAACTTGAACTCTTCCTCTCTCTTTGCTTGTCTTTGAGAATGGTGGAGTTTCCAAATCCTGTTGGTAAAAAAACCAGCAAAGACCCTTCTCTTCTTTTGCTGCATCTAAGTGGTTATTCTCCCTTGCATCTTCGCAGTAGTGGTTTTAAAAATATAAGATTATGCTTTGCTGTTATGAGCTTAAGCAGTATTGTTGAAATAGCTAAAGTACAAAATTTATTTATTGGTCTGTTTCCAGAGTGTGATTCTACCTTAGATGAAAATTAAACAGTTTTGATTGCCATGGACCATTCCAGAAATGTGCTCGGCAATTAAAAAATCAAGAATTTCAATTACAATGAAGATGAAATTTTTATCAGTGGCAGGTGTCAGTAATTTTACAGACTTACTGCTTTAAATTTGCCACCAGTTAATTAATTTTGTCATAGGTCACTGCTACTTGCTTATTCTATTTTTCCCAGTAATTTTCCTGGCTATAGGTATCTGATAGTATATGTGTTAGTTGGTGCACATGATCAAGAAGTATTGTAGTCTCAGCAACAGAGTAGAGGTGGTTTTTTTTCACACTGTTTAGAAGGTTGCTTTGTGAGTCAAAGAACACAATTTTCTCTACTGTCTACTTACAGAATTCTTGAAGTGAATCAGAATCAAAAGCAGGTGGAACAGGATATTAAAGTTGCCATATTTACACTGATGGTAGAAATAAACAAAAAGGGAAAAGCTTTGCTGCATCAGTTGGAGGTAATTTCATTTATATCATAAGAAACAAAACTGTCAGTCTTTTTTTATGTGGGCTCATAATAAAATAAAATCCATTTCTAGCATTAGCCACCTGTCCTATCACAATTCCAAAGTGGAGAGATGTCCCACACAAGCCATTTGAGCAAGGGTTTGGTGTGGTTTGTAGTCGTTTTGCTTTGTTTGTTTGGGGTGGGGGAGGAGGAGGGGAGTCTGGATTTTGGGGGGTTGTTGTTGTTTTGTTAGCAATTATTATTTATCTATATACCCTGCTTTGTGAATCAGGGCTGTCTCCAAGCCTAATTTCTTTCTCTGTGCTTTTGAAAGTCATAATTTTATGAATGAAAAGTCTTTCCATCAGACTTTTTTAATAAATTCAGCAATTCAATAGCAAATCAAAGGAGAAAGAATAGTCTAGAATGGATACCTGGAAAAATTTTACCTCCCATTGTGTTTTAAAATGTGTGTGTGTAGAGAGAGGAACACATATATATGAGAATGTCTCATAAAAGAAAATGGGAATTTGCACAGAACATCCTGATATCTTGAATAAATGTATACTGACTTTGATAGCTGCAATCAGGGAGCAGGGCTGCTTTTTGGAAGAGCTACCTGAAACCACTTGATCATTGTGAATTACAAATAGGAAAGCTAATGACTGTTAACTGTAAATTGAACCCTTTGACTGGAACTGTTTTCTACTTGTAGACTCTGGCAAAAGAGCATCGGATGAAGCTTCTGCAGCAACAACAGGAAGTGGCAGGTCTCTCTAAACAGCTGGAACACGTCATGAATTTTTCCAAATGGGCCGTTTCCAGTGGGAGCAGCACAGCACTACTGTACAGTAAACGCTTGGTAAGGTTAGGAAGATGGCTCTCTGTTTACTTAGAGACTATAGTTAAGGCAGATGCACACATACATGCATGTCAGTAATTCTAGAGAATTGGACTTTTTAATTACTTTCTACTAATTTGGATATTTGTATATCATTTTTCATGTTTTTCTCTTAAATGTAAATGCACAATGTTTCTAATAATTTAGCTCTCCAGTCATGACTCTCTCCTGTTACACTGTCTAGAATTCTTGTAGATCTACAGAATCAGGAACAACTCCTTTTCTCTGAAATGAAAACCATAAAGATGGTGAAACAATGGGGGAAATGTTGCGTGTCCTACATCATCACTGAGGTTCTTTTCAGTACTTGCTACAGCTTCTGAGTTCAGAGACAGATGTATTTATATATTGTGAGTCTGATATCCAGCATTTTAGTGTAAAAACTAATTTATTGCTTTGTTCTGTCAGACTTATCCTCCAGTAAAAGTCTTCAAAAAATGATAAAAATGAAGCTGAGGCTTTTGCTTGTCCATGTCCATGCAAACAGTTATGAAGCTAAATATTGCAGTGCTATAATGACATTTAAGATCTGAGTGCATGTGGTCTCATTAAGCTGGCTGCTTATGGTGAACAGAAATCCTGAAAGACTTGAAATAAAAAAAAGGTGACAGAGATTTGTCCAGAGGTTACTAGATTGTACTAGCCTGATGACAGATAATATTTGACAATGTTGAGGAAAGATGTTAGATCCTTTTTTTGCAATTCCTATAACTGTATCACAGAGGGGTTTGTTTTTTTGTTTTGATTTTCTCACTGCTTATTTGAGAACCTATTGGGGTTTTTGTGGGTTTCATTTGTTGATGAAACTTAGTTTGATCAACTTACTTCAAGTAGTTATATTCCTTCAGCTTGCCATACACTCCCTCAGCAAGTCATATTTTTTTAATTGAATAGAAAAAAAAGGACATCAAACTGAGTCATGTTGTTTATAATTGCTTAGCTTTTCCACAGAGACTTCTGCTGTTTGAGTTAGAGAACAAGTTATATTGCAGGCGTCTTAATCTTGTAAACATTATGCAGTTGAAGAAAAAGACCATCTAGCCTCAGTGAATGAGAAATATTTTTCAAAAGAACAGATGAGCTTTAGGGTCCTGATATTTTGCTGGA
The DNA here is from genome assembly GCF_000691845.1 of Merops nubicus. NCBI lineage: Eukaryota > Metazoa > Chordata > Aves > Coraciiformes > Meropidae > Merops > Merops nubicus. Next base: position 40,794 of record NW_008581001.1, on the reverse strand, counting down.
AGCTGATACTATTTGGGAACTGGGTAGCTAACCTGTCTGTAGGCATCTGGAAAATCTGTTCCTGAACAGTGATGCATTGAGGAACACATGAGACCTCTGCTCCAGCATATCCAGCCACTTGAAACTAGGAGGAAGGAATGCCCAGCAGTCTTAAATGCAGTGTTACAGCTAGGAGGCAATGTCTGTACTTCAGGGAAACAGCACACTAAACCATTTGCAGGAAGCCATAAGTTTCCCAGCTCAGTCCTCTAGCATGAGCAGAACACTGCAAGCTGCCACTATTACTGATGGGAAGTAACTGGTCTAGTCATAAGTTTACAATATATGTGTGTGCACAATAAGAGGAATATATGGAGCAAAGAGCAAACTATGACAAAAACTGTCTGCAATCAGTATTGCTGACAGGACAAAAGACTAGAATTTCTATAGTGTAGTGATTCTGATAGCATACATAGAAATCCTAGGAGATCTATATTCAAAATAGTAGTGCATTTAAAATTTTCCATTGTTATTAAAACTGCTTAAGTCTTGCTCAATGTTTTTTTCTTAATCTGGTCTAAAACTCACCTGCCTAAAATTGAAAGAAAAAACTTGTGAGAAGTGCTAATAAAATTTCTGTGTAAAAGCTATCTTTTTAAACAGGTAAGATGATGTTACCCGCTGTGTCTCTTGAACTTTTCCCGGAAATAATCTATTATAAAAGAAAAACAAGCATTGAACTCTTAAGTTTTTTTTTCTGTATCTGCTCTGCGTTATTCTAGAATTAGTGCCTGTGTAAGATATTTGTGGTGAAAAAAATGAAAGAAAACTCTTTCCAGGAACTAGATAAATACTGAGCATTTTATCGAGCTTGTGTAATGTAATCATAGTCAAGTCTTTTGAAATCAAGAGGCTGGAAGAGTCTGAAAATATCTGTGAATCTCAGAGTTTTCAGAGGTGGAGTTTATAAAATCTGTTCTTTGATTCTCTGAAGAAAGCTTAAATTTATTACAAATAAAAACTCCCTGTTTGTTGCCAAAACGATGTGATACTTTGATAGAAAAATGAACGGACTAACACAGGGGTTTTTTTTGAATGGTTATTTGAATCTGTACTTTCATCTCAATTTTCTAGGGGCTTGTTCAGGGTTTCTTTTGTTGATGGTATTTTGGGGGGGGGTATGATTTTTTTTTTTTTTTAAGGCTTTTTATGCTGTTCAGATACATGGCTTTGGCCCCAGGCAAAAAAAAAATAAACAAACCTTGTTTTGTTCCTGTTCCAGATTACATATCGACTACGGTATCTTCTCCGAGCAAGGTGTGATGCTTCACCAGTGACTAACAACACCATCCAGTTTCACTGTGATCCTAGCTTCTGGGCTCAAAATATTTTCAATCTAGGTATGACGAAGTTTATTGGTCTTTTGGTATCTTGATCTTAGTTTGAAAGTAGCTTTCTTTTTGTGGAGACAAATAGACTGCACCCTATTAATTTCCTGGTTTACTTCATTAGATTTATTTCCTTACCTGTAGAAGACATTTAAAGTACGTTGTATGGGAAAAAGTATTATTTATGAATACTTATGATGAAGTACTAAGAAACTTATCCTGCTTGAATTGTATATGTGATAGTGAAAATAGCAGCTTTCAGTTTCCTGGGAAAAACATATGCCTTGTGGCTTCTGAAACAAGGAACACAATCTTTAACCCTACTTCACATCCTGTGAAAGGATTCCAGAAGTCAGTCTCATTCTGCATCTTCCAGCCCTTTCTTGTACTTCCATCCTGTCTTCCCAAGCTGAAACCCGTAACAGCAGCATACTATGTTCTAGAACCCCCATTTGCTCCCTTGTCATGCTGAACAATAAGCCTTGTAGAACTAAGATGTAGAGAAGGGGAGAATGCCAAAGAAAAATGAAAGAACGAGGAAGAGAACACTACTTTTTGACAGTTCTCTGACTTTGAGATTGTCTTTCCTGATGCCATGGGGTGGCATTAATGAGAAAGCATCTTTTTAACAGGATTGCAAATGTACTTTGTCCTCATTATCCTAACAGATTTTGATCTAGTCTCCAAAGTGGTATTTACATTTTTTTCTTACTGCTCTAAGTTGCTAGGGTTTTATGATACCGGTAGATCCCAGAACCTGGAAACTTTGCAGCTTGTGTGATTGCCTGAAAGCCCAAGTTTAATGGAAGTTCCTAGCACGCTAGGAACTTAGGAGAAGGAGTAAAAGGTTAGAGGGTTTTTTAGGATTTAGACTGGTGTAATGCTTCCTTTCTCTCTTCACTGTTACCTTGATGAGCATTTTTGGTTTTCTGTCATGTGCAGAATGCTTTTCAAGATACATGTGAGACCTTCTCTGCCTTCCATCAGAAAGTGCAGTCAGTTCTACAAATGTACAGAGAGGTGCAAATATTTCTCTACAAAGGCAGAGAAAGAGTTATGCCAGTGCTTTAAGGTGAACAAGTTTCTTTCCCCACACACCATAACACTGGATGGTAGCAGGAAAATTCACCATGTTCCTTCTTTGTAAATACTTTTCTTTGTGAAAGGAATCAAAAGTGAATTTCTTATTTCCAGAAACAAACTGTCAAGCTTTGTGGTGATAACTGTGAACTGCTCCTAACCTGAGATGATGCTTGTCAAAAGGAGGATTTTCTTGTGTTTGATTTTGGGACTGTTTTAAAATCTTTGTTGTTGTTGTTGTTTTTTAATGAGCTGCCTAAATATGTTGCCTTCAATCCAGAAAAGTTCTATACAATAGAAATAGCAGCTGTATAGATCAGCATAGGAATTCTTGTTACAGCTTATCTATTTAAGTGATAGATATATGTTTATCTCTCAGGTTTCAGAAGTCACAGCCTTTAGGCTATTATGTGTATGGTCAGACATGTTCAATTTCTGTAGATAAACCAGGTTTAAGAACCACTGAAGGCAAAATAAAATAAAGTCTGGGTAAAGTAACAAGTTACTTTGGGAACAGCTGCATGTTGTTGACAGTGTGAAAGCATCTTTACAGTAATAGGATGGATCTCTGGAATTTCAGAGTCTATTTGAGAAAAAAAAAAACCAACATAATTTAAAGTGTTTTAATTCACAAATTGTATGATAACACACGGTGTTCTAGAATAATGGAAGGGAATCGTGACCTTTGAGTAAGTTGCTATACCACAGATGTTAAGTCTGGAAAGACTTTTGAAGATGTAATTAAGGAGAGAACAGAGTAAAAGTGTGATTGGACTGATGTAGTACAGTCAATACCATTTTTTGTGAAGCTAATTCCTTTTCTAGAGAAAGAAAAGAAAACAGATCTGATTTGATTGTAGAGAAGTATTTTGTAATGTCGGGAAGAGGTCCGGAGAGACGATGCATACTCCATAGGGGTTCACAATCCAATCCGTTTATTGCAAAGTATTACAGCCTTTTATAGTAGACAAGAGACAGCCCCCTGAGCCCCATAAGTTAACAAGCCTATTCACACGCCTAAGTTGAGCCACAAATAGGTAAAAATCATTGTCCATCTGCTCTGCCAGCTTGTATGTAACTCATAGAATTGTTGTACTTAGCCTTGCCAATGTTTAACATTCTCGTCCTGGCAAACCACCAACAGAATCCCCTATCTTCTAAATATTTTGGTATTCTCCTGCTTCAAGGCCACTTCGCGGACTTTCTCAGGCCTACGAGAAACTAAGGCCTGTACTGATCGTTCATGCTAAGCAAAGCATCTCACCACACTCCTCAAGTCACGATTCCACATCGTACAGTCATATATAGGAAAGAGTATTAATTATTTGCATATTTCTCCACTGACTTAACGGGAAACATTGATTTGACCTGTTACAGGCTCAATAAATGGTATTGGGCAATAAGCTGGTTATTTTTTCTGATTTTGTTTAGCATACTTAATACTTCTGTTAGTGACTGACGCAATATAATCACAATTAAAATGTATGCAACATGAAAATGACCAGAGTCAATATGAAATAGTATTGTTGATGTTAGCTTTATACCCTGTACTGCAGTATGGTTTTTTGACTGGCCTAGGCTCCCTCTGTGCCTGTGCCTAGACAGGGGACTACAATGAGGCTACTTGCATAGCTCCTCAGCTCTTGGAATGAAACGGAGCAGTATAAAATGCAAGAAGTTTCCTCCTCCAAGCTAGACAGCACAGAAACTGATGGAGATGAGAAGTGGCAGAGGGTCATTTCAAATTCTGCTGTAACAGGGATTGTCAGATTGTCATGTGCTGCACCCAGGTGAACTCTCCTGGGAAGCAGCCCTAAGTGTCTGGGGAGAAGGGATTATGAGGTATCTCACTTGTGTTGGACAGCCATTGTATTTCAAAAAAAGAAAGTGTTTTTATCTTTTCCTGTACAAGCAGTGTGGTCTTCTCTTGAATTAAATCAAACTCTGTTCTAGTTGGAATTCAAGTTTCTTGGATGAGGTAGCCAGAATTTTATGAGAGTTTCATGTAACCACGCTATATATCTCTTCAGATAAGTCCTCTCATCTAGCATTAATCTCTAAAAGTTACCTATCTAGTCAAATTTCATTTTAAGTCATTAAAGAAAGATAAAACATCTGGAGGTGCCCATCACATTCTAGAACTGGTGATATGTAGCAACTGAGTGTCATTTGAGTATTCCATGATGTTGACTCAGAGACCAGAAAGGATCACAATACGTTTAAGTTTTATGATACAGTTAAATTTTTTATCAGATGATTGGATCAGGATACTGGAACTTTGCTCACTTGCTCTTCTGGAGAGGCCAGAACACCTTCCTAGAAGAATCCACCATATATAGAGGAGGCTGCAGCACAAGACAGTTTGCTATAAGATGCAACCTCTTTTTTTTTCAAGGAAACAAAGAAAATAAATGGAGTCCTCTATGTCATGTGTATCCATTCTTTACATTATAACAATAACCAATGACTGCATAGTATGAAAGAAGATAATTGTGAAAAGAAAAAAAAATTCTGCTAACTGCAATATTTTGGTATTAAATTTACTTTTTTTTTTTTTAAACTAGGTTCTTTGGTAATTGAAGATAAAGAAACCCCACCACATATGCCCAAGAGCCCTGTGATGGAAACAAACTTACAGCCACCAGGCAGCTTGCCTTCAAACCAGCTGTCTAAGTTCCCAACGCAGATAAGCTTAGCTCAGCTCCGACTCCAGCACATGCAGCAACAGGTCATGGCTCAGAGGCAGCAAGCTCAACGCAGAGCAGGTCCAGTGGGTTTACCAAATCCAAGGATGCCAGGAGCCATGCAGCAACCTCCTGTGTCTCATCAGGTAGGTTATGACTATTTCCAGAGCAGATTCTCTTTTTTTCATGGCACTGAAGGAGAAAGTAAAGAAAGATAAGAAAAAAGAAAATAACTTTTCTTTTGTAGACTTTCATAAGTCTACTTCTCTGACTTTGGATAGCTTAATTTTTAACACATGCCTATGTAAATGGGAGCATTTTCTTTACTGATAACTGAAAGGGCATTTTACCCTTGTCAGCAAAATGTGTAGTAGCACTCTGCCTATTTTTATTCGTTAAAAAAAATCATGTTATCAAACCATATATAGCGCTGAGCTACATATTTTGTGTTTTTGTCAAATGATAAAATAGTGAAGCTGTCATTAATGTTTTTCTGAGATTTTTTTTTAAAAAAAAACCAACTTTTGATTCTCCCACATAGCGTTCAAAGCTGGAAATACTCTGACTGGCTCTTGTGATGTATCTGCTTCATTGTATCTGCTTCATTGTATCAGAATAATTCAAACCCATCTACTAGATTTTGCTTTTAACATTGAAAATCAATGTTTTGTGTGATAATTCAGAAAAATGGTGTGGCCACTATTTGCTTACATCTAATTTGTTAAGAGTTTCAGAAGTTTAAATGGCTAATTAGTAAAAGTTTTACTTTGTGGAACAATGATTAGCAGCTAACTTGCAGAACTGTTTGTTTTCATGCAGGCACCTCCACGCTTGATTCATTTGCAGAATCATAACCCTAAGTCCAATGGTTCAGCTCTTCCTGCACAACAGATGAGATTCCCCCAAAATCAGAACCTACCAAGGCCAGCAATAAAGCCCAGCCCATTGCAGATGGCATTCTTGGCACAGCAAGCTATAAAACAGGTAGAGTTTCTTTTCCGTGTGACTCGCCATGTAGAAATAAAACATCAAGTGGGCTTTATATCAGTTACTTTTATGTTTCCAGAGTGCTTTTCAGTTAGAAGAGAGAATGCATTTTCTTCTGAAAAGATACCCGCAGTATTCTTAATGAGATAACTGTCAAGTTTCTTTCATTTTGACAGTTCAAAACAGCTGAAGCATTATAGAACTGAGCCACTGTATGTGCTGTGTAGGTGTTTCATTCTGTTGTTTGCTGGTACTGTGATTTCTGGTCACTTCTGTGAAACTGAACATAGCCATGGTCTGCACAGTACAACCAGTGAATAGACAAGATAGAAAATCCCGCGGTTTAGCTTGGTGTTACTGACTTCACTAGGAACCAGGCAAAATCTTGACTAAGAAGTTATAGCTGCTACCATTCTCCAGGGTATGCCAAATATGAACTTTTACAAATGAGGAGAGAAAAGGAAGTCCACAACTGTGGGACCTCTGCTGAGTAACGTTGATCAATACCCAGCTCACCAGAGCTGAACTGGGACAGAAACAAACACATCATACGTTTCCCAGATGTTCCTTATTAAAAAGCTTATTAACACGTGAGTTGTTAGGTGTGTGGAAGGAAAGAGAAATCCTTGTCACAAGAGGTAAGCAGGGAAGAGTCATTTGAATCTGATCTGTGACCTGAGGAGTGAAGTAATGCCACTCATGTTTGTAGTGCTTATGATGTCAGAGAACTATTTCCAACTAAACTGAAGACAGCTGTACAATATTTAAGAGAACCTGTAGTAATAAAAACTAAGTCACTTCTGTTCTGTGCTTCTGAAAAGACGATTGGCCTGCCTGCAAGCCTTTCTGTCAAGTATTTTCATTATCTGGTAATGTCTTTCTGAAACTAGAAATGAGTAAATAGAATGACTAACTGTAAAGAATTTGAGCAGAGTTGAATTTTGCCTACAGTTGCCATGAAATTCCATTAAAGTAATTGAAAACTGCTTATGTCTAAATGAGAAAGAAATATAGTCGGACTAAAGTAGACTGACAGTCTGACTGTGCACTTCACATCATGGTGTTAAACATCTCTGTGGGTGGAGATCCAGTCAGCATTTCAAATTCTTAATCATTTTAAGTTGTTAAGGGAAGCACAACATTAAATACTTGATGGCGTCCAAGTGGCACCATAGCTATTTACTTAAAAAAGCATTGGAGCAGTTGTGCGTTCAGCCTATTATCTGTAATGCTTTTATTGTACTGTAACATTTCTTCCACAACACTGTCAATGCAGCATGTAATATTAATAGATACTTAGCATTGAAATATAGCTTTGAATTTAAGAATTCACATTCGTTTCTTCTATTCATGGTTTTCAACTGCTTGTCATCCTCCCTTGTCTTGTAAGATTGGTTCTTGAAATTAGATAACTTCAGAGTAAATCAGGATTATTTTTTTTTTTTAAATTCAGCTTCCTGAACTAAGCTGCTTGCTTAACTGCTGAGTGAGAACCAGTATATGCAGTAGATGTGATCTCTTACTGAAAGAAAAAACAAAACAAAACAAGGGGAATTGTGTTTTATTCTTTTCTACTTAGTGGCAGATCAGTAGTGCACAAACTTCAACTACCCTTTCAACTGCAAGCAGCACAACATCTACTCCATCCAGCCCCACAGTCACTAGTGCTGTAGGATGTGATGGGAAGACATATGGCCCTCCTGTGTTAGATTTGAGTTCTCCAGTGGGTACCTCCTACAATCTACCATCTCTTCCTGATGTAAGTGTAATGTAAGAGCAATGTTTTACGCATTCTGTTTTGAATTGAGTCTTAATGTTTGTGAGAAGTGGAAATCTTTTAGACTGAAATTATTGCTCTGTTTGTCAAAATAAGACAGTTCTAGAAAACAACAATGCAGGGATGGCTGCATGTTGCTGGCAATATTCAGGACTCTTCTGGGAGACAGCTGTTAGGACAACTGAGAAATGTAACATTGCAGGTTGTAATTGTAATTGGACTTGTTTGTTTGGATGCTACATATTTTTACCCCAACCCTCATGAATGATACTAAGAAAAATGAGTTAGCTTAGCTTTAGTTTACCAGTGTCCATAAATGGCACTGATTTGCTGATATTTCTGGTAGATTTTTTTTTGCATTTAAAAAAAAAATATTTTTAACCCATTAAAAGGGCTATCTTAGATAGCTATTAATTGCTGGTGTACTGGATATATTCCATATACCTTTTCCTTTTGGTATCTTTTTTCTTTATATATCCTCTAACACCTGTGAGCCAGTGACAGAAGGAGCATCAAAAGATCATATTTTCTTAAGCTTTTGAACTTCTCGTTCATAGTTTCTTTTGATGGGTACTTGTTTGTCAGAAGTCCACGTTAAAGCTGTTGAGTTTTAGTCAGTTGACTTTATTCTTCCAAATAACTGCCAAGCCTATTTTTCTAGTCTACAGATACCTGAAATGTCATGGTTTCTAGTCATAACTTGTTGCTGCTCCCTGTTTCTCCCAGCTGTCTTTGGTTCTCACCAATAAACTCTCGGCTAAAAGTGTTCTTTTATTTAAACAGAGTACATAGAATATAGAATCACAGTTTCTGTCAGACTTAAAAGGTGAACTACATAACACGATCGTAAAGCCACTGAGTCTGTGAGACATTTTAGCACACTGATTTTTGTGCACAGTATTATGAACTCTTCTACTTGGATATGTTGAGTTTATGCTATTGAGATACGTGGCCCAATATGCTGACTTAGCAGAGGCTTCTATATACACTTTGCATAAGTTTAGCTTATAAATAGAAATTTCAATGGTCGATATGGTTGATGATGTATAATGTTTACAGAAAGCTAGAATGGTAAATTGGAAGCCCCTAAAATGGAGTCCAGTGTTCTGGCCTGGGCTGTGAGTGGAGAGGACAAGTGTTGGTTTTGTTCTTTGCTTTTTGAGTCAATATGCATGGCCTCTGCCCAGAAGGTGTGTGGGACAGAGGGAAATGAGTGTCCTCTGAGGTTCTTCCCGTCCTGTTAAATACTAGTGGATTAATGGGTAGTTTCTGTGTTGCTTATTATCTTTTTTAGAGTATATAACATGAGCATGTCAAAAGAAGCTGTGGAGATAAAAAGTCATCTCGTATTTAAATGTGTGAAATCTACTGTCTGATGTAAGCCTTCTCTGTATCTGAGGGAGAAAAACTGGCACTTAAAAAATCATCCAGTCTTAATGTGATTTTTTGTGATTTTTTTCCTACCCCCCTCCTAACCCTAACTGGTTCTCCTCTCTTTTAGATTGATTGTTCAGGAAACGTCATACTAGATAATGTAGTAAGGAAGGATGGCACTGCAGAGCAGAACCCTCCAAAACCCCCTTCAAACAGAACCGTGCAGTCACCAAATTCATCAGTACCATCACCAGGCCTCTCAGGTAATTGGAATGTGGTGCAATTTTCTGCTTAAATGGTTGTTTTGCCAGTGACCAGGCCTAACAAAAATGATAGCACCAGCAGGAAGAGAATCCAATACGCAGACTGTATTGTAGACAAAAACGTTATGATATGAATGACCGCCAGGGGTACAAACAGGTCAGCCAGCTGGTACACGATCAATGCCACCCCCAATGACCCCACAAAAGATGTGACTCGGCCCACAACAGGTGGTATAAACAGTGAGCCGAGGTTGCCCATGGTTGGCATGGCAAACAGCCAAACCAGCCAGTTAAAGACATAAGAAAAAGGTGCCCACATGGCGACTTTCACCCGATCGGCCCACGTTCACAAAGGTCTAAACAGACCAGGGCCCAGCTCCAGGGAGGGTCAGGAGGTCTTCCGTGAACCAGGAAGCTCTGTGGGGTGCACTCCACGGACAGACACTCCTGACTCCCTGCGAGTGGCCCCAGCTTTTATCCCCAAGCAGACACCTGACCTTTGTCAACTCAATGCGGGACCCCTGGGGCTCATTTCCCTTATGGCTCTCCCTGCAGGGCCGGCCGCACCCTGGGGGGAAGCTATAAGGCAAACTCACCACCTCTTTATGAAGGGCTGTGGGAATCACCCATATGTCAACCTTAATTCGGTGGCTCGGGGTTCAAACCCCAGCATTTCAATGGTGTAATGGAAAAATCTAATATGGCAATGTTAATGCTGATACCCAAATTAGTTACTTCTGGAAGAGTAGTGCAGTACTGACACAGGTTGACAAGACTAAATGTAGCTAAATGTGGTGGACTTGAAGGACCCAGGGGATTCATGTCACCATGCTTGGTGACAATCAGCAGCTGCTTCTTACTCCCGTTTCCCAGTTTGGCCTGTAGTGAGACTATGTGAGCATGAGTTTCCAGTTAGCACTCGAGCAATGTTCGTACACTCGTGTGGTGTTCATGCACTTGGGCAGGTTAGCTGAGACAGGTGGATAATGCGTTCACAAACAGTCCACTCTGGTGTCTCAGGACCAATGCCCAGCAAAAATGTCCTTCAGGTCTTTCAGATATCTAGTCCATGGACTTTTTGTCTTTCTTATCTGGCCCCCAGACCTCTTCCTACTCACCAGCTCATCTGGCTTAAAGTTTCCTTGGCAGATGTCCTGAGACATCTGCTAGAGTTTAATAAGGTAAGACAAAACAAACTGCAGTGATTAAGTGGAGGGGTCAACCAGGCAAAAGTACTGACCCAACAGCCTGCTTATGTGCAATGGGCTGCTTTTGAGTCCTCTGCTTCCCTCTGTTATCCCATGCTTCTCATCCTCTCATGGATTTGTATTAAATGAGATATGGGTGAAATAAATGACACTGCAGGATAAATTTTCCCCTAACCTGTATACTTCTATGAGTCGTATCTTGGACTTGGCACAGGTCTCTGTTTTGTTCTATTCTTCTATCCTAGGAGGAGTCAGTGTGACAAACATACACCCTCCAATTCGTTCACCCAGTGCCTCCAGTGTTGGGAGCAGAGAGAGGTAAGGAGAGAATGTGAGAGAAGAAAATGTCACTTCCACCCGCACAGAACATGCCTCAGTCTCTTCTCTCATTAATGCATATAGAAGTCAATTTGCCTCATCTTCTCTGTTAACAGGCCAGGCCTGATGGTTATTACAGCAGTGTCTGCATTCAAAAAGTAGTAATTTTACTTCTAACGTATTAATAGCACATCTAAAAATGTATTAACTCTGTAAATGATGGCTAGGTTGCTATTCCCAAAAGAATGCCAATTCTAAATTAGGGTTTAAGTTCAGAAATATCAGCTAAAGGAAAAAATTACATATTAGAAGTCCTTGTGAAACTATAAATGACTTCAGATTTAAGGAACTGATGTTGCAAAGAGGGTTATTAAGAATTTTCTGCCATAATACAGTTAGCTAAGTGACCATTAGATATCTACTGAGAGTCTACACAAATGTTTTTATTCCTTAGTGATGGAATATTAATGAGCAAATAGATTTACACGATGTTGTTTGTAGAGTGCAGATCTATTAGTGTGTTCCAATAAATCAGAGCATACATCTGACATAAGATTAATTTTTCAGGCAGAGAAAAATCAGATGACACTCATCCTACTTGAGTTGTAAATGCAGATGCTTTTTTTAAGATAGAATACAATTTATTCCATTTATGTGGTAAATTCTGTGAAGAACTCTTATGATCTGTTTAAATATTTGTCTGAAGAGTTTTTATTTGCATCTAAAATAACGTAATTCTATCTACTGCTGCTTGAATTAATTTTGTTAGATTTAAAATTCTTTATTATTATTAAAAAATGTAATAAGAAGCTGGTATTTTTGAGTTTGGTTGTCCACTCATCCTATTATGGCTAAACACATAAAAAGACAGATAAAGTTCTAGAAATAGGAGTTCAGTTTAGGTAGAGATCCAAGGCTGTAAGAAACTTTTTCAAGATAATATAAATATGTTTCATCTGGCTTATTCACACATGTGTTTTACAACAATCAGTTTAGCTCTGGAGAAACACTCATCTTACCCAAAATAGAACTGCATCTCCTTCAAAGTAAGATAATGTTCAGTGGAAGTGCTTTGACCTAAAAGAAATGGAGATTATTTGCAAATCTTGCATTAATGGGAAGTCAAACCATAAGTAATCCTCTAGTGCTGGAACTGCTCCATTAAAATGTTCCCTTTTTGTAATGTCTTTTCAATAAACATGAAAGGAAATAAACTTGGATGTTGTATTCTATAAAAGTAATACTGTAGTGCTCAGGATTCAAAGAAGCAAAGTGGATTAGCATCCTGAGGACTCCAAAAGCATCAGTGTACAAAAGATGTCCAGTTCTGAGTCTTAATTTCCTTTTTTCCTGCCTCTTTCTGTCATTTACAGTTCTGGCTCCTCTAGCAGGCCACCAGGAGCTGATTCTACGCACAAGGTCCCAGTTGTTATGTTGGAACCGATCAGAATTAAACAGGAGTCAAGTGCACCAAATGAGAACTTTGATTTCCCAGTTGTTATAGTGAAGCAAGAAACAGAAGAAGAATCCCGTCCTCGGAAAGTAATATTAACCTTCATAAAGATCTCCTTTCTCTTTGGCAGAGGGTATTTTGTATTTGTGGGGAATAAAATAATTCACTCATATTCTGTTGGGGATTTTTTCAGGGGAAAACTAGAAAGCTAAGTAAAAGCAAGATCTGAAATTCAAAATCAAGCTCACTCTACTGCCAGTTCAGTTAATTTACTGATGCAATCAGGCTGCTTTTCTCCATTGAAAACCTGGGAAAGCAGGAAATCACTTGCAAAAATCAAATTTTCATATGGTGCTAGGAAGTGCTTCTAATCATAGAGCAGTAATACGCTTTCAGGACATCAAAGATTATTTTTTTCTTAGTGGAGTGGTAAATAGCCTTTCATAGCTAATTTCCTGCGTTTAGTTGCCTGATGTTACAGTACAACAGTAATTTTTGTGTTTGTGTTGCAAGTTGCATAGCTGCTTGCATATAAATTTGTTATTCTGGTCAGATTACTTGTTGTTAGGGTCATGTAAATTCACAGAAACGTTATAATCTGGCTTCTTTTGTTTCTTCTTACAGACTACCTTTTCAAGAAGCATACTTACTTCATTGCTATTAGATAGCAATCATAATTCCACTTCTGATGAAGCTGTCTTAAGAACAGATGCTCCTGACAGCACAGATGATCAACCAGGGATACTGCAGGAGAAGACATCCAGTGGGAAGACAGGATGGATAGGCCCCTCCCACACTGGGGAGGGCAGAAAAGAAGATGATCCCAACGAAGACTGGTGTGCAGTATGTCAAAATGGAGGGGAGCTCCTTTGCTGTGAGAAGTGTCCCAAAGTATTCCATCTTTCTTGTCATGTCCCTACGTTGATGAGTTTTCCAAGGTAATTATAACCCTTTGAACGCCCTACAGACTTGCATTACAAGACATAAGCTTCATATTGTGCAACCCAGTACAAGAAGTTTCAACCTCAAAGGAAGCAGTGCCTTCTTTGGCTTTTTGAATCCAGAAGTTTTATTATTTGATAAAAATTGGAATTTGCATTGAAACTCCAGTTTAACATTACAGAGTTGCAGCCACAGTAATAAAACTCTTCACTTACTTGGCAATTAAGCAAGATCACTCACATGTAGGGCATCTGTTATTAAAACTGGGCCACAGAATTACCAGTCTGTCATAAAAAGTTGGAAGTGTGACATAAAATCTTTACATTTCTTTGTTGTTAGTAATAAAATACCTAAATAAAAAAATCTATGCTAATATAGTATTAGATACATTATTTATTATAGTGTTCAACATGGCTACAACTCCAAGCATGGGTTGTAGCAACTGACACCTAGAAATATCTCCCTCAATGTTGAAACTAGCAGTAGTTTTCTTGATTGGCTGTTGCAAAATAACTACTAAGTTTCTTGTGTTTCAAAATGCAGTCTTAATATGTTTTTGTTATAAGCATTACTGGCATTTGCTTCTGGAATTACTGTCTTTGATTAAAATAAATGGCATTTTGCAATGTTCCAACTTGGAAATGCCATTCAATATGCTTATTAGTATTAAAAGATAAAAACTTCTGTCATAACGCACTCATTGTTTAATGCTCTTATAAATATTAGGTTTTCTTATTAAATATTGGAATAATTTGCTGGTGTGAAACATTTGGATAGCAACTTAATTTAGGACATTGATCATCTCTGCACTACTCTAAGCATACTTCTCCAAGCACATCTGCTCTTTTAACATCACTAGAAACAGCACATAAAAAGTTTCTTTTACCTTTTGATACTTCAAGTCTCAGTTTGGGGTTTCTTTTTAATAAAATGATGCTATATTACAGTTTTGTGCTGTAAGCAAACCTCAGTAAGTTACAGTAAGCATTTAAACTAATAAACATTTGTGCCTTTCTGACAAGAAAAAAGAAGTCTTTAAGCAGATAGATAAGTATGTACAAGAGTTTGTTTCTATTAAAAATAAATCTGCAAGAATAAGTCTTCAAAATTTCTCTTTTTTACTGGATCATTCTGTGGAAGCTGAGATGATGTTCAGGGGCAAGGGAGCCAAAACCAACTTTTCTGACAGGTTTTGATATCTGTAGAGGTGCATAATACAAGTGTACTGTGTTCCTGGACTTCAGAACCACACTTAGCTTCGTTTTCCTCCTGGCTTCAGATGTGTCAGGTTTTTGTTCTCATCTTTTTGGGGTGGATTTTTGCAGCTGTAATAGGCTGCTTAACAAATTTTGGTCTCTTAACATAAGTTCTTTAAAACATAAAAAATAATGCCTTTAATATTATGTGAGCAGTATCTGTCTGCTTATTTCATGATTGCTTTTTGTTCTTGCTTCAGGTGGATAGAACAATTTCCCTTATAGATTCACAAGGTCACTGCATCTTTTTTCCTTCACTCAAACGCACTATACTTTCCCCAATTCTCAGACATTTAAATGCATCAGTCCTCCATCTTTCATGTGTTTCCTTACATCGTAAGATCCTTAGGTCATGGCTTGTATCTATTTTTTTTATATATCTACCATATAATTTTTCTGATGCTAGTCCAGGCACAGAGGTGACAGTGTCATATAAATAACTCTTCCAGGTTAAGTCAGTAGAAGGTAAAAAGTCTCTTTGAAGGAAAATGCTCATTATTCACTGCTGCATGCTATAGCTAGCATATGGTGAAACTCTCAGATGACTCTGAATAAAAAAACAGTAAGATTTCTTCTAACTTGGAAAGCCTTCTTCCTCACTATCAAAATAAACTAAAAGGTAAACTGCAGAAACAATTTCCCATTTATAAAGATCTTATTATTATAAGATGCTTCTGAGTAAATTAGATCTCATAACTGGTTACTGCTGAATTCTGTCTACTATGTGAGAAGTACAATTCAGCCCTCTTGTGGTTATCTGAAAGCATGCTTCATTTGTAAAGAACTCTTAAAAACAGACTATTCACAGGGTTTTCAAAACTTTGAGGTTCACAGATTGTGTCAGAGAATCAGTCAACATAGGTTACAGAACTAATTTTTTCATAATCTTACACTGTCATGTAAATCTACAGAATTTTTCTAGACTAACTGATAAAATCAGGAACATCTGAAAGTTTTAGGGAGTGAAGAATTTCCAGTTTCCAAAAAATCTTGTCTCAGGTAATCGATATAGAGTAGTAATAAGTTATAGGTTAAGCTTGTAAAGAGAATATATAGTTTTCACCATACAGAACTAACACTTCCCTCTGTTCAGCATATGTGATTCCTTCAGTCTCTCTGTAGGAAACAGAACTCTTAATACTGCTTTGCTTGAATCCTATGAGATTGAGTGAAAATTATCAGTACTAACACAGGTAGACACCATTTGTCTGTTCTGACACCAGTGGCATTAAAAAGGAAACAGAGTTCTAGTAAAGCATTTTTACTAGTAAAATGCCTTTTGTAGTGTTTAAAAAACCAAAACAAACAAAACAACTCATGATGCAGGAAAAAGTATCCCACAAATGAGGAACTTACTCAGAAATATGTGGAAAATCCTTTTGTCAAGTGTGGTACATCACTGAGGCCAATGTTTCTGTTGTTGTCTTTAGTGGAGAGTGGATTTGTACGTTCTGTCGGGATTTGTCCAAGCCAGAAGTTGAATATGACTGTGATAAACCCGCTCACAGCTCTGAAAAAAGAAAACTGGAAGACACTGTGGGTTTGGCGCCGATAGACCGTAGGGTAAGGATAAAATAAGTACTGTCTCGCTGCTTCTAGGATTCTGAAACGTATGTGTCTTTTAAAAAATGATGGTAAAAAAAGAAGTAACTTCTTAAATAAGCTTTGAGATCATGGTAGCATCCATGCAAACACACTGAACAACACATACTGTGTGTCTGAGAGGTGGTGACAATCGGTGCTCTGAACTAGGAATGTGTTCTAGGAATTACTCGGCGCTGTTTCTAACAGAGCTCTCCTACACAGTGATCTTACTTTGAGAATTCTTTTTCTTTGTGCTTTCCAAATTTGGCATAGACAGATGTTATCAGTTTTAGTCTTTAAAGCACTTTGTCAACAACCTTTTAAAAGATTTGACAATGAAGATAGATACACAGAGACACGATACCGATCCTGCAGAGATCAACACAGGTCTCTGGCAATAACTGCAGCGTGCAATGTTCTGGTGCAAAAGCTACAAAGCAAGCAGTGGGTCTCCAACTTTTCTTTTTCCCTTAAACATCAGAGTTAAAAGAAAAAAAATATGTTCTTTGAGCAGACAGTTGAACTGCTTGACAGAATCTTTTGGATTCCTTTGGGCTTGGAGGGGTTGTTTGCCTTTTTTTTAACTACTTTTTTTCCTTATTTCTTTGTTGGTTTTTATTACTGAAAACTTTTTTAAAGCAATTTGAGCTGTATTGGAAACTGCTAACAAAAAGCACTGTAGGCTTTGCAGTTACAGAGCAGTAATACTCAAATCAGGAAAAGTATTGCTGCTATCTCTGAATATTTATATAGCACTAAGAGCCACACAGGCTTTTTCATTCCCTGGAATGTCTGTGGGGCTCAGCAAATGCTGAATAACAGTGTTAGTGAGGTTTCACAGCATGAATCTGAAAGTTGATTATCATGTGTCTGTTGCAGAGAAGGAATACTGCGGGCCATGAGTTATTACAGTTATTCCTGCTCCCAAATACAATCTCTGTGCTCACTTTTCTGCTTAGGGGCTGAGGGAGTACTGAGCATTGGTTTGGTATTTTCTGTAGTATGTTATTTTAGAACAAAACATGTAGGATTCTCTAATTGCTTGGGTATCTTTTTTTTTGACACAGAAGTGTGAAAGACTGCTCCTATACCTCTACTGTCATGAAATGAGTCTTGCCTTTCAAGATCCTGTTCCTCCCACAGTATGTACCTCACTTCTTTCCATTTTATGTTAGTACCATAAGTGACAAGTTTCTAACAGTATTTTTAAGTCCTATCACAGTCTATTATGAGAAGTCAAGTTTCCCAGACATTGAGAGTATTAAATATGTTTAATTTTATTAAAACTCTCTGAAAGGGAGTTAAACGTTGAAGCATTGGTTTGGGAGGGGCTTTATCAGTAAAATTCCCTGAGAACAGCTTTTACCTAATACTTCAAAAATAGACAGAAAAAGTGAGTTCTAACACTGTCTGCTAGTTTCACAATGCTGAGTGATATCACTGAAAAGGTGAATTGAAATGTGCTTGGGTTTTTTAAAAATTACCTGATTTTGAGAATTACTGCATAGTAAATATGAAATTTGATTTATTATTAACTTGAAATTTATTAGTTTAAAATGGTAAATAGTGTGTGGATGCATTGGCAGTGCAAGGATACACAGAAGAGTTATCAACATGATCAGATGAAAAGTACCTATTTTATGTTCTTCAAGATATCTCAATGGGAAAAGAATTCATCAAGTAATACGCTCCTATACACCTTTTATATTCCATTTGAATAATACTTCTTTTGAAGAACATTCCACAGACTGTTCTAAGACACAATTTTTTTTTCTAATAAGGGCGGGCACAAGAGATTGGCCAATTAGTCATATGATGATCATGTATTACTAAATTCAGGTATTATAGCATTTCTTTTTAGATGTGAATCTAGTTGGGAAAAAAGTATAAAAACATTGGATTTCATCTCTTACTTTCTAATTTTTAATTCTTTCTCCAGAAAGAATAAATATGAATCCTACAACCACAGTTTGAGACGTCAAAATCATTATGTCTGAAATTTTTCACCATTTCCAAGGGCATATTTCATGACCAAAATTAATTTTGAGCAACCTATGTGCCGTCTCTGAGCAGGTTGTAATGTTGTCATGTGTTGGTCTTGAGAGTGAAACTTAAGAGGTAGTTTATTTGACTATACAACCAAAACTAATGTCTAAATAATCTCTCCGTCATATGCGGTCATTGCAGGTAGGGCTTTTATTTGTTTTCCTTTTATTTTAAAATAGGCATTGGAAGGAGTATATTTTAGCCAGCAAAATTAGCATATGTCACTGTGTCCAGAAACTGTCTGCATATGTGTTAAAAGAACAATTCCTATGTCTTAGAATTGTACTTTGAAGATGAGGCTAAATCTTGCCATCTCCATGAGAGCTAAAGGTTTGTAAAACAATGTAATGAACGTGACTGCATTTGGTAAAAAAGTTATTCTCCATTTAGGTTCCTGATTACTACAAAATAATCAAAAAGCCTATGGACTTGTCAACCATCAAGAAAAGACTCGAAGTGACCAATTCATTCTACACAAAGCCGGAAGATTTTGTGGCTGATTTCAGACTGATTTTCCAAAACTGTGCTGAATTTAATGAGGTTAGAAGAGTAAATGCTTTATCTGGATTTGCAGGCTTACTTGCTTTCTGAAAAATGAGTAGTGGAGGATGAACTTACAACACAAGATTTTATTGTATCTTATTGATGAGACTGCAATGAAAGCGTAGATCACATTTGAAGCTACTGTGGTGTTAGATGACAATGCAGTGGAGATCCTTCCATAGAAGGGAGGAAGATTCTAATAAACATGCTAGTTGAAGGGCAGAACAGCAGGTAAAGAATAATTTAGACCACAAAGAATAAATTAGACCACAAAATGAGAGAGAATTACAGTGGGAATAGAGGCTTATCTAAGTGGCCTCAGTGGGGTTCTCATCCAGTCACCCTTGATAGTTGATAATAGTTCCTGCCATGGTGACTGCCACTTCAAGAGACCAATCAGCCATGGTGTCTATGAATGACTTTAGGACTTTCTAGTCTTCCAGGTTACAATCATGTATCCTAATAATAATTGCACTGTAATTAAAAAAAGTCTGTAAGCTAGAGAAATTTGAGCATTTCATGCAGTTGTTCCAAAACACATTAACACCCTGAAGGCATACCTATATATTTCACAGCATACACCAACTTCTTTTTTTTTTTTTTCCAGTCAAGGTTTAAGAATTTTTAGAATCTCTCTATGTAGCTTTCAGAGTCCAGGCAGTATGGCTTTTGCAGTTGGCTTCTGTGATAATCCATCATAGAAAAGTCATTTGGGATTGTGGCCAAAAGGTGTAACCTTGCTCCCTGTTCTGCAGGCTTATGGTCTTTGGGACCATGTGTTCCACAAGTGCCATTCTTACTGCAGATTGGTTTTTTTATTGTAATTTGTAAGAGCAGCTAAAAGACCTAATGTGAGCTGAGTCTTAAAGCTATTTTGTGATGCATTGATGTTGGTTCCCCCAACAGCCTGATTCAGAAGTGGCTGATGCTGGCATGAAACTTGAAGAGTACTTTGAAGACCTTCTAAGGAACCTTTATCCTGAGAGAAAGTTCCCTGTTCAGCCCAACTGCCAGAGTGAAAAAGATAATCTAGAACTTACTGATGACTCCGATGATGACTTTGTACAGCCCCGGAAAAAACGTCTCAAAGGAGAAGACCGTCAGTTGCTTAAATGAGCCACATGTGTTACTAAGGAACACTTTTTAAAAACTACGAATATTTATCTCTGTTAATTGTGAAAAGAGGAAAAATAATGACTGCTTTGACTTGTAGGTTTGTGGATATTTTCTAGACTTTCTACCCCTTGTCTGATACACAAATCTAATGGAGAATAAGGCATGTGGAGAGCTTCTCTGAAGTTCCAAACTTTCATTATACTTCTGGAGCAGCACAGAAATTTCCATTTGCGTGGGGTGGCAGTTGTTTAACTTTACTTTGAAGGAGAAACAAAGTTTGTATAGAATTGAACTTTAAAACATTACATGGATTCAACATGTGGCTTTCTGTGTTTGAAGAAAATGTGATCTTACCAGACTTTAATTTTACCAAAGGCATGTGGCTGGCCATAATTTGATTTCTTTGTACTGTATTTGACACAAGCCATGAAAACAGATGGTGTAATATTATTGTCCTGCAATACTGACTGGTACAATGAAAGTGTAGTTGCCCCCAAAGAAGTTACTGCTGATTTTAAAATGTAAGGGAGAGTGTATTAAAAATAACTTTAAAAAAAAAAAAAAAAGGAATTTGAGAGTTTTTAACAGAGGAAGTAACGGACAGAATAACTTGTTTTGCACCATTTTCCTCACCACCAGCAAGAAACAATGGTATTCCTGTACTACTTTGTTTAACAGGTCTCAAGTGTGATGTGCCTCTGCTTAATGGAGTTGACAGCAAAGTCTTAAGGGTAAAGAATGTTTGCTTGCAGCTATCAGTCAGTCTTTGTGCATGTTTAGCAAGGGGTAAAAAAAAAGCATCTTTTCTGCTCACAAGCTCTTGTGTTTCCAGATTTCTAGATATGTTGTCAGAACGCAACCAGCATAGTTATTCACTTGGAAGCACTCGTTTGAGGAGGCAGAGAAAAAAGAAAGACATTGCTCTTCAACCCTTCATCTGTCCCTGTTAAAATCACCACAAGGCGAGGACAAATTACCTTTTTTTTCTTCTGTCTACTTTCCAGAAGCACTGACAACACTATAGATGGTTGTTTTTGCCCTCAGAGATTACAGAGTTAGAAAAGTACTTGTCTATGGTTGCTCCAGCTATTGGTTTATACCCTTCCTTTATGTCAACTTAAATGAAAACTTGGTTTTTGGGAGACCAGGAAGTCTTTTGAATTAGTTGAGCTCTGTTTGTGTCAGGACTTTGCAGATGGAATTGTGAAGACATGCAAGTGTACACAAGACTCATTTTGACTTGATGTGTGGCACTGATGTGGTGCTGTAGATAGATCTTTGAAGAAACTAGATACAAGTGCTGCTTGTGCCTGCCTGCTGTGTACATGTGCACTCAGAAAAAAGCCCTTTCTTGCCTCTCACCAGCTGCAATACTACCCACCTGCCTTTTTCGTAGGGTGGCACTGCACACCTAAATGTAGTGGACACTTCAAAAACACATTTGCAGCAGGCATTTGACATAGTTTTGAAATGCCATGATCATGTGGTGATTCTTAAGCTGCCCAGAGTAACTATTTATTTTCCCCTTTTGTTTTCTTTTTTCTTTTTTTTTTTTTTTGTTTAGGAGGGTTTGTTTGGCTTGATTTTTTATGGAAAGATTTTATTACCTGAAGAAAGTTTCCTGTACTAAGTGTTTTACCATCTCAGAGTATCAGAAAAAAAAAAATGGAAGAGAGGTAAAGGAGCACTGGATGGTGAGAGAGACCATTCTAACAAACCAGGTAGGATCAATGCACACCATGGTACCACATACTCAAGAAATAAGAGGTACTGCCATTGCAACATCTGAAGTCTTAAAGATATAGCAATGCCTACAAGTTCCGGATTACCCTATCACCAAGTTTAACAGTGCTTCCAGGCGAAGGTGCTTTGTCTTTCCCTGGTCCTTAAGTTGCAAGCACAGATTTATTAGGAGGCTTAGTGCATTCAGAGGTGAAGTTAAGACACCTACACAGCTTTGTACTCAAGTTGTTCTCCCAGTGCAAAATACTGGGAAGAGGAGCATAGCTGTACGCCTGCAGTCCAGTTATTTGTCTGTTTGCTGTAAACTGAAAATGTCTCTGTTTAAGCAACCTCCTGTAAAAATCTGACAAAGCTTTCATTTTTGTAGTCTTGAATCTCAGCATGAGAATCTTCAAGGAATTGCTACTGTAATGAGGTTTGAGATGTTAAATTTAACTACTTTAATGCGGATGATACGTTGCAGAAATAGTAGAGGAATGCTATTTTGGTTTTAAAGGGATGTACTGTATTCTTTCAAGCTGGTATGGCAAAGACCATATCTACTTTGTGTGTTCTCCCCATCTCAATCCACTGAACAGTGGCTGGTTTCCCTTTTGTTTTTATCAGTAGTGTGGAGTGGCACTAACAGTGCTAGTTGTAAAGAGTCTCCATCTCACTTCATGGGACAGGTAGAAAGCATCTTTTTATTGAATCATAAGAAAGGGAATGTCCCTGAGAAATCTGCAATTTTTCTATAGAAGTCATACCTCTTACACTGTTCAGTTGCAGCTTTTTACAAGGGAAATGGTATGGAGAAGCAATCAACATCAAATGCAGCATACAGGAAATGACAGATTCCAAAGGTTTATTTTTCTTTCCTACTCAATCCAACATCAAAGACTTGCTTTCATTTTACTTGCTAAAAAGGAGAAAGAAAAAGAATTACATAAAATTAATAAAATGCACATGAAAACCAACAGACGTGAATACAGAGAAAATAAAATCTGTTTGGATATGTCCAAAAGGTC
Organism: Merops nubicus; assembly: GCF_000691845.1. Classification (NCBI taxonomy): domain Eukaryota; kingdom Metazoa; phylum Chordata; class Aves; order Coraciiformes; family Meropidae; genus Merops; species Merops nubicus. The sequence continues at coordinate 18,046 of NW_008581001.1, read as the reverse complement.
TCAACTCTAATAGGCAATCCCCATGACTGCTGTGCGAGTAGACTGATGCCATCCTAATAAACTGAAACAAGGGTAGACACACTTTTTAAATGTCATTGTCTGGATTTCATAAGAAATTACTTTTTTACTTTGGTGGTTCATTTAGACGTCATTTTAAGGAACACATCTATTTCCTGGAGCCTTAGGAATAAATATTGCTACATGAAAAGACTTTTTACATCATGCATTTAAATTCTTGTATGGACTGGATGACTGTACTGTGTGAGGCCCTTGAACTATACATTTAGCAGTCATGACTCAACAATCCCTGAATAACTGTATACAAACGTAGTCTCTGAAATGACCACAAGATGTAACAGTTAACAAGTTGAATTTAAGATTTCATGGTGACTTCTCTGAGTGCATAACTTGTGGATTTTTATTTTCCCATCCCTTTGACTTGTGCTTTTAAAGGCCAGCAGCTGGAGCTTTTAACTTGTATTTGTAGAAAGAAGGATAATAATGCTATTAAACCCCAGGAAAAAGGGGGATTCCATTAAGGAATCATTACACTCCCATTTATCTCGACCACTGTTAGCCAAAGTTAATCCAACTGTAGCTGAATCAAAGCCTTCCTTTTAGGTCTAAAGCAGTTTTAATGAAGTGTTTTGCTTAGTATTACTGTAAATCCAACTGTTTGAAGGCCTAAGTGGCTCTGGCCTCTGTGCATGGGATTGAATTTCACCCACAAGGGAAGAATAAGTTGCTTTTTCCACTTCCTTTACTTAAACTTTGGTTATTTTTTTCTCCAGTCTTTTACAGAATATAGGAACATAAATAGCAAAATAGCATAAACCCCAAGCGTTTCTAGAAGACAAGCATTTAAGGAAGCAGGCAATGATCAATAGGTTGCTTTTCTGAAAAACCCTAAGCTTAACTGTTCCATGCACCTTAGGGAAACCTTAAAAGATGTGACCAAACAAAGCGCTCTCTGTGTATGTAGGTTTCTAAAGGATGTGGATTATTTAGCCCATGGTGCTCTGGTTTATACAGGTACACTGCAGTGTGACGTGGGCAGGCCGCATCCAGGAGGGAACGTGTCCGTGCCCCTGTACCTCAGAGCGACTAGAGCTGCACAACTGCTTCACCACCTCCTGTCGTTCAAGCAGCGTGACCTGTGCATGTGAAGCTGGCCCCATTTAAACTTTACCCCTTAATCTTTGTGCTTAGTGTTTTGGCTGATTGATTCGTAGGAAGCACTAGCCACAAGGGCTTAGCTAATGGACTGATGCAGTTGTGCCTTTTGATTTTAATTTGACTAAGAAATGGCTTCAGCAGTTTAAGGTGATGTCCTCTCTCCCTGCAGCACAGGCAGAGCAGAACACATGCCTGTGAGGCAGCCACTTCCAGTCAGGACTGGAGATACTGGCAAAGAAGGGCTTGCACTACCTGCATCTAACATGCTGGCAGGAGGGAGCAGGGCTTAGGGCAGGCCTGGTTTGATCGTTCATGAGAAATGAGCTCTAGGCAACCAGGGTGACAGTGCTTTAAGCTGCTGCAACTGCAAGTTCCTGTGCTTGCCTGTCAGGCCTTATTCTGGCTTATAAGCCCTCAGGAGAGTTTGGTTTGGATTCTGGCTCAGTCATAACCATCTAGTTTCTAAATAACATCTGGATGGACAGAAGCTCCTGGAGCAGTAATACAAACCTGCAGTGCCCTGCCCTTGGTCTCAATGGGCAGCGTGAAGGCAGAGATTGCACACACAGCACACACAGATGAGAAAAGGCACAGGGCCCCCGTGAAAGAAGCACTCATAAGAACCTGCAGGTAAATGAACAGTTCAGACATCAGCTCAGTGGGGTGGTGGAGACGGGGATGGTGATTAGTTAGTAATTAAAAAGTGGACAAAAGGTTACAAATGCCAGGGAGACTTTGACAGAAGAAAAATAAGGTCTTGTCAATCTAAGAGCTTTCAGAAAGTATAAAATACTGGCAAGCTAAGCTCTGGGAACAGATTTCTGCAGATCTGCATCTTGCAAAGACCACATAAGTACTCTTTTTAAACATCAGATAAAGAACTAATGAACTGGGGGGGGAAAATTGAATACATCTATTTTTCTGTGAACTTCAGGAGCGTCTTTCTGTATATTTGATAGCAAGGACAGGCACAATGTTTACCAATGTTATCAAGCATGCTCTTACCTGTGATATAAATGGGGCCACCATAGCTCCAACACGGCACAATGACCCACTTGTTCCCATCCCCAGGGCTCTCATTGTCGTGGGATAAACCTAAAACAGGTCAGAGAGAAATCAGATTAGTGCAACAACTACCTGTAATATGTGTCCTTTTTCTTTTTTTTTATTTTTTCTTCAGACACCCATTACATTATCGAGAGCAGCTAGTGGGACATGAAAAGAAATAAAGGTTCCTTCAGGTCTCATTTGTGCCACTATAAATCTGCCATTTTTGTGCCCCAGGTGAAGTTTTGAGGCAAGTCAATCAAAGCTGGATGTGATTCCTCTGCTGTTTGCTCCCACCCTACCCCCCCCCTCACCCTTCTACCAGCTGTGCTGAGCAACTCACACCAAAGTCACAGAGGCTGAGCAGGGTGCTAAAAGAAGAATTCAATTTATACTGACAGTCCTGTATCTGGAAAGCAGGAGGAAAGGATATTGTCTGCAGCCTTCAAGATTGCCTATTTGTATCAACAACACTTTTGGTTTGAAGGAGGAAAAAGAAAAACAAATCCCAATAAGAAACCTCCAGGCTTAGAAGAATGTGCTTTCTTTATTTTCTTTTCCACTTTCCCAAACACCTGTGCTAATAAAACACTTAAGCACGTTCTTGCTTAACTTTAATTAAGGGCCACAAATAGCAATAGATTTTAGCAAGTATACTCGTGGAACCCTTTGTTTAAAGACTTTACTGGGCCAAGCCAGTGGAGGTAAGGGATTCAAGAAGAGTCCAGACATGTGCCCAGAAAGGGGATTTCCAAGTTTGGTTTTGATCATTGATTAAATTGTGAGTAGTATTGCTTTATGATGTGGCCATTGCAGCAACGAGCTGTTAAAATGTTGATATATTTTCATGCTTGGTGCATACTTAAATAATATAATGTACTATTAAAAGAAGTATCAGGCCAACACAGGGAGCTACTTCTATTTGCTTCTTGTCACTTCACTTAATCTGTAAGCTGATAGATTTAACTCCATACAATTGTTTAAAAATAGAACAACAAAAGACTCCAACTATACACACTTAACCCACAGAAATCATGGCTCGCTCATGGCAGAGGGGTTGGAACTGGGTGACCCTTGTGGTCCCTTCCAGCCCTGACAGATTCTGATCTGTTTTAGCAGAGGACTTTAGAGCCCTAATGGCTCAATGGTTGGACTTGATGATCTTAAAGGTCTCTTCCAACCTAAAGGATTCTATGATTTGCAGAGAGAACACAGCAATTTCCATTAAGTGAAAAAAAAAATTATATATATATATACAAAACCTCACATACTACCCCAAAGACTACATCAGTCCCTTAACTGCTGGAAAAATTCCTTTTAGTAGTATCCTCTTTTCTAACTTTGTAGTGAGGGGAAGGATTGTGAGTTTTGGAAGATGGTGTTACACAACATCCTCAAATATAAAGTTTTGCAGCATGTGACCAACAGGTGGCTCAGTAAAGCATCCTTCCACCAGCTCTTGTCATCAACTAGTTACCTGATTTCTTCTCTTACCTTGCATACAAAAATTGTGGCGAGGAAGCCAGGGACACTTAAAAGAAAGATGATCCTTAACTAGCCAAGAAGTATGGCAGCATTGCTGGGTATAGGTAAATTTGCTTTTATGCCCCAGAGCAGCTCAATGCACCTATAGAAGGACCCACCTCTGCTGTGTAAATGTAGATGGTGTTGAAGTTTGCTGAAACCAAGGCACGCAGCATGAAGAGAAACCCAGTCATGCCTGCACTAGAGAGAAAGCCATGTGGAACAAAGTGTCATTAAACGGTGATCAGCAGAGACACAGCCTAATATAAGTGCTCTGCTAAAGCTTTTACCAGCTTAACAGAAGTGAAAGCATAAGGAAAAGATGGCTGCTGACAAGAGTAATCTTTCTTTAGTCCATTATCAAAGCATGTTTGACAATGGGCTATTGCATGTTAGGTCTCCTTTAGGCTGCTGTTAGAGGCTGGAGGGAGTGATCTGACAGGACCGTAGTGGCCCAACTGGTGCCTTCAACATGATGGTCAAGTCTGACTTCCAGCCTAGCCCTCACTTTTGGTTCCTGTATAAAATTGTTGCAAGCAAATATGATGGCCAGGCTTGGTTTGAGGGAAAACTGAATATAATAATAGCAGTACAGAGGCTGAAGCCTTACTGGATCACTGTAAGCTTCCTGACAGGGGTTTATTTAGTTTAATGACTCCATTTCCCAAGTATTTCAGCAGCCTGGGGCAGGAGGCAGGAGCGTACACTGCTGGCAAGAAGCCACATCCTCACAAGTCAGCCTGACCATGACAGCCTTTCTCTTGATGCCTTGAGCTCCCTGAAGTGCCCAACTCTAGAAGATAGAGATGTATGTCACCTTGCCAAAAAAGAAAGGGGAAAAAATTGAATGAAAAAGATAACTTCTTTCTGGTGGATGTGGTTCACATAAATTTTAATTTCCTAGAATGCCAGAAAGCAGCTTGGTGCATGTTTAGGGGACGCCACATGGGCTCTGTAATACAAGTGAGCTCCTCTGCACACTGCTGCACCACAGCATCTCCTGCCGCAGCTTTCCCAGGAAGAGAAGGGAACCAGTCAGAGGAGTTTTTTACAGATGTACAAGAATAACTGGCCTGACCAACTAGGGACCTGAGAGTAGCACAGGTAGTGTGGTACACTGCCCCCAGCATGGCACGGCCCCTCAGCAAGACTCATTCGCTGATTCAGAGTACCTTGAGGTGCAGATGTTAAGGAGCAGAAAGAACAGGGCTGTACACCCCATGGTGATACACAAGCTCTGTCGTCTTCCAAGGATGTTGATGCTGAGAACGTTCAAGGGATTTACTGGAGATACAAAGGAAAAACGTAAAATATTATATGACCTAACTGTAATGATTGTCTGTCTTGATACACATTATGCAGTGGGCCTCAAAATATCTCTCTGTGTCCCTAACACCTACCAAAGGCTCTATAAAATGCACAAACCCTATAATTCTATGAAATTCTCTTGCTGTACTAAGGCACCACACCAGTGCCTGTCCTGAGCCATACAAGGACACTGGGTGACCACCACAGGCCTGGGTGGTTTTGCTCCCTCTGGCCACAGCCTAGCCCAACACTGGGGCCCAGACTGCACCACTGGGCTGGTCCCACCCTGGCTGCACCTGCATGATCCAACACCCAGTTGCTTTGTCAGCTCAGTTGCTGAGACACGAACCAGGGAATTTGTTCACCTCCCAGGAGTACAGCAATACTACACCCACACACAGCATCAAGTTCTTTGAAGGATGCCATGTGAATGCGTTTGGGCCATCCTGCCATCCTCTGGCACTGCCAGGAAGGCTGCACCAGGAGGCATTTTGGTTTGCTGCAGATTCCATGGGCACTTAGCAGTCCTGTAGCATACGGCTTGGCACAGGACCCGCTCCTGAGGCCAGCATCGCTTGGAAACTGGGACACTTGTGTGGTGCATTCAATTAGATCAGTCTGACTATTTGCAATCCTTCCTTACTTGTGACTTTCCAAAAACCATATCTGGGAATTTGGGAAGCCAGGCTCGGTTCTGGTAAGTTAGGTGCAGTTTCTCCGGGAGTTGAACCAAGGCTGTTGGTATGTGCTAACTACAAAGGAAGTCTTTGGCTCTGCTGTTGGAAGGACCTGTGCTGTCAGCAGAAGCTGAATTATTCACCTGCTGAGCAATGCCTTCCCTTGCCCCTTGTCACCAGCTCATGGCCTGTGTCCCAGACCTTCATTTGAAGAGCCTGAATGCATGCAAAACTAAGGGCTTTGCAGTGAATATTGTGTGGCTCTAATAAGGGCATGGCAGAGCAAGGAGGGGAGAAGAGGTTACGTGCGATCTCTCCGACTGTGCTGATGATCATGGTCTGGTAGGCAACGGGCCCGAACAAATGGCAGTGGCAGGGGCTGTGGTGCTCCTCAGAGTCATCGCCAGGGTCCTGCTCCAGTGGTGCTGCAGAGCCACAGACAAGGTCCCTCTCCAGTAACGCAGTGCTGGCCAGGATGACCCCGTAATAAGCGAAAGCTATGCCAAGCCTGGCGAGGGAAATGCCACAGTGAGCAGGAGTAACCATGGGGAAGGGAAGGACACCAAAATGCAGCAAGTTTTGGGAGCACTGGGAGCCCTACTGAGCACACCAGCTCTGCATGATGGACCTTCTTAGCCCGAGCCTAGCTGTGACTCGGGCTTTAAGTGGACACATTTCCAAACCACCCTTTCCCAGGGGACCAGGGAGTCTCAACTCCAGGCCCCAGTGATTGCAGCTCACATGAAGAAACTGTCCAGGTCCTTTTTAGTCCTTATCATTTCAGCCCAGGGATTTTTGAAAGGAGTATTCATTAACTGGCTGGAGAGGCTCACATCTCACCCTGGCTGGCTGTCAAGAACATAGCATTAGTGATGGCAGCCTGGCTGTGTCATTATCAAGTCATTCAGCACACACGTAATCATAAGCAGGTCAAGAAGTAATTTTCATTTTTTTATGCCCCCCCAGCAGTTTCAGAAATGAGCAGCAGAATCTGGGCTAGCAAATGAGCTGCCTGGGGAGGCTGTGGATGCTCAGGGAATGGGGGGTGGGTGGGAATGCAAAGTTGAGAACACACCAGTGACTCCTGGGAGGACTAGAAGAGAAAGGAGGATTTAAAAAAATAATAATTAGGAAAAAAAGATATATGTTTCATAAAACTCATACAAGTTGAGGAAAAGAAAAAAAAAAAAACAAAACAAAAAACAAAAACACATAAAAAATTTAAGTCCTGATTTAGCAACATTTTGGGTCAATGAATTCCCGCAGACCCATTATTTATACATTTCCATTCCAGACAGCAAAATCAATGAAACGTGTATTACCCTTGCACACAGCTACCGGGAACATCACATATGAAACCCATCTCTCTTCAATCTTAATTTTCCCCAACCAATGGCACTGGTAAGGGTTAATGAGTTTCTGTTGGTGCTCTATTTTCCTGACATATTGGCTGGCCTGCAAAAGTGGTGCATTTCTCCTCATCTTTGGAAGAACAAGTTTACACCAAGCAGGGAAGCAGAGCCGTGGGTACGTGGTTGGTGTTCGCTTTCTCCTATGGCTCTCACCTGGTTCCCTCTCCAGTTCCCCTGAGCCACCCTGTCCTGAGGAAGGACTCGTGGTGCCCTACACCATCCTGTGTGTCCAGCCTTTTTCTGCCTATGCTAACACCAACTGACAAAGGGTGGTAGGAGATCAGGACAAGCCTATGGTGACCCATGCCCACATACACTCCCTCCAGCTGCCAAGGATCTGCAGCCACCTTCTATGGCAGACGTGGTGCCTTGTAATGACAAAGTCAACAGGAGCCTTCTGCTCTCTGCACATGTTCAACAAAGAGAATGAGCTGATAAGAAAAAAAAAAAAAATTACCATATGATCCATATTTGCAAAGTGGTTCTGAGGTATTTGGGGTGGAAAAGGTCCTTGAATCTTCCTCTCCTTTCCTGCAAATCATTGGTAGTAATAGTTTTTAAAAGGTATCTTTCATACAGAGGTAAATGTTCTGTGGCAACAGCTGGCACCCCAGAGCCCCCTGTCCCCACCCCAGGCTGCTGATGGTACAGACGTCTGATCTGTACAGACAGACTGACGGAAGGGGTAGCACAGCATCCCATCCGCCTTCCAGAGAGAAAAGACTCTTTTCCCAAAGGATGCCCACAGAAGGATGCACTGTAAAGGATGGAGGGGAGGAGAAGAGAACACCCTGAGCTTTCCTGGCCCCAGCAGGATCCTCCAGCTCTCAGCAGTGAGACCATCAGGGTGCTGGAGGGGGACCTGGTTGCTGCTGGCAGTCAGCACTGCTGGTGCTGCTGGCAGCTCCCGTTGCCCCATGTGCTGGGGAGAGGGGCCCAGCACCCACTGCTCTTCCTGTGGAGCAAGTTTGTGGTCATGTACATCTTGCTGGGACACCTGAAACGGCAGTGAGCAGAGAGACAAGAAGGCAGTGGGGGCTCTGCCTGCCCTGTCAAGAACTGGCAGTTGCCCCAGCATCCCACCACTGAGGGGAGATGAGTTCACAGGGATGGCTTGGGTTGCCTTTAATATTTTCCTCATCATTGGTTAAGCCTGAGATGGTTCACAACTAACAAAACCCCTTTCCACAGCCAAGGCGGGTCCATTACATAAATTCAATTAAATTACAGGGAAGTTTTAATCCTAACTAATTCCAATACAATAGCACCATCTTGCATTAATTGCTAAGGACAATACTTGGTGCCTGTGGGATTGAATAAGCAGCAAAGAGGTCCAGGAAAAGGACTTGAAAGAGTTGGATAATAATTTTGAGGCCCCAGACACGATGGTTTTATTCAATAGTCCTCTCTCGGGGGTCAAAGGAGGCACCTGAATAAGTCCTCCCACCCTGCAGTCATCAGGGCACAGCCTGGCAGTAAGGGGGAGCAGCCTGGGGTCTCTCTAGCCCCCAGTTCTTATGCCCTGCCTGCAACACCCACAAATGTTTTGGGGCATTTCAGTTCAGTAGTGTTCAACTCCTGAGTTGTTCAGTTGTTTAGAAGTGGAAATGGTGGTAGCAGTGAAATGGTCTTTCCTGTTTTGACCATCTACTGCTGGTCCATGCCTCCATGCTCAGGGACCTGGGATCCTGAGGATGAGCCCAGTCAGGGGCTGGGAGAAGTCTCTGAGAGCAGTGGGTTGACCCCATAGCATGCATCCTTGCAGCCTGCCTGGGCACAGCTCTGAGAAGGACTCTGAGAGGCAGGTCTCAGGTGTCATGGCATAGGGGACACCTCTGGGATGGGCAATAAGGAAGAATGCACTTTGCTAGCAGCCCTTTTTGTAGTAAAGGGAACAAAACTTCTCTCAGCATGATATTTTTCTAAGTGAACAAAAAGAATGTGGAAAAAAAAAGCAGAAAGCTCAATTCCATTTTGAGGGCCAAGATTATTATCTCTCCAAAAGAAATACAACATCTTCATCATCCCGTTCAAACAGTTGCTGGGAAAAGAATCAGGTGAGGAAGGGAAGAGAGGCGGGGTGAGATGTGCTTGGCAGTCCCAGTCATCCCACTCCCTCCCCAAACTGCAGATGCTGGCAGCCTTGCCCAGGACAGGGGGCTCAGGCAGTGCCAGGGGCTTGGCTTACCTTGGTGGGCTCTCTCAGCACCCCTTCGGGCATCGTTGCCCCATTCATCTTGGCTATCCTCTGCAGCGTGGACAGGGCAGCTGCCATGTTTCCCGTGGACATGTGGTACCGTGCTGACTCTGGGATGAACTGGAAGCAGAGTGGCATCAGAAAACCCTCCTGCACCTCTCTGTCCATGCAACCCTCCTCAGAGCTTCCTGTCATGCCCAGCAGCCTGGACAGGTTAGCACAGTCCCTGAGCTGGAGCAGATTTTTGCCTGTCCTCCTCTCCAGCCATGCCCTGGGGCACTCCTGCATGTCCCAGCTCCCCATACCCCATGCTGGGGGGCTCACCCTTCCCAACAAACCCATGTCTTGGTCCAGCTGCCCAGGGTCTGCTACTGAGCTGTCTGTGGCAAACACTTGTGAGAGATGGAAGCCAAAGACACAGGTTTAACTAAAACAACCCTTAATATTCTAAAATTCCGAAATGGCATGAGGCACATGTCACTTAAGCAAAAGTCTTGGAAGACTCAACAAGGCTGTTTAAAAAAAGGAAGACATGGATGATATTTAGGAACAAACTCACTCATCACTAGCATTTGCAATGTTCACCCACACCTTGCTCTTTTCAAAATAAAATACCTTTTCATTAAATGATAGCTCTATTAAATTATAAGCAATTACATCTGTATCACTAAAATATGAATTAAAGACTCCTTTTTTAAAAGTATGTATGATGATTGTGCCTTTTTTTCTTCTGAACTTCAGACTTTTGCTACCCATTTGTTTCTGGCAAAATAATCAGGGAAACCAAATGTCAAAGTTACAGGGGTGGATGTTCACAGAAGCCTTGCACCTGAGTGCCCAGGGAGCACCTCGGGTGGACTTGCACGCTTGTTCAGCTCCAGGAAGGGCTTTCACATCTGCACGGCTTGCAGCAGCCACAGCTTAGTGAGTTGGGACTTTCCACATGAATCCCCACAAATAAGGTGGTCCCTACGTCTGAGGCTGACGTTTCTGAAGCATGAGTAAACCTGGGGAAATCACAGTTGCCCCTGACACCCATTTGCTCTGTGAACATTTTACTGAGGTTTCCTTCCTTAGCCCTAGCAAATGTAAAGATGTGCTGTGGGTAGCACTTGATTGAAGATATTACTTGTGAATTTTTGCATACCCTGGCTAGCCCATCTTCTTCTTAATGCCTCATCACTGTGGTCCCTGGGTACCACTGGTAGCCTGGACACTGGAGCCTGGGTGCTGGAGGGCTCCAGCAGGGCAGGAAAGCCAGAAGCTTTGCAAAGCAAAGCAAAGCCAAGCCATCTCCTGCAGGCTGACATCTTCCCAGAAGCTGGTTTGCAGGCTCCCCAGGCCGTTAGGACTTCCCCAAGTCCTGTGGTGAGAGGGCTTTGATGGTGAAAAGAGGACACCAGAACAGGCCCAGGCTTGCAGGGTGTGAAGGGCAATGCCTCTTGGCGCCTGGGGAGACGACAGGTTGGTGGCAGTGGGGTGGGGAGCAGGTGGAGGAGTTCTTCCTACCTTGAACACCAGGATAAGAAGGATGCCAGGGATGGAAGCAATTCTGATCAGCCACCGCCAGCCAATGGTTGTATTCACCACTGATGCCAGGCCAATGATTAACAAGGATCCTGCTAACCAAAACACCTTTCCAAGGAAAAGAAAGGGGTTAAAACATGAACATAAGACAACAATTCATTTATTTTCTTCCCTTCTGGTCTGTTTCCATGGATAGGTAGAAATCTGTGCTGGGGAGCACTGTGGTTAAAACCAAGCCATGCCACCTCTGATTGAGAAGCTGAGCTTGGGCTGAAGGAAAGACAGACAAGATTTTGGGGAGACAGTCTTAATTAGCTCCAGATGCAAACAGATAACTTGCTATGGCTACCATTGCACTTAAAGCCACTTCTTTGTCCTTCCAGTTGCTTCTCTGCTAATGTCCATGCATTTTTCCTCTTGTCTAAATCTCTACAGGGAAGCAGCACATTTACAAGCACCAAAGGCAAAAAAGGGCCAGATTTCCACTCCTGGGAGTTACTGGGTCTCCAGCAGACTCAATGCCAAGTTACACCAATGAAGACTCCGCAAGTACATTCCCCCACCAAGTTCACTTGTTGCCATTAGGAGATGCATCCCTTTCCAGAGGACCACCCAAGGGAGCAACAGCCAACACAAAGCACAAACAAATACATAAACGTCACAGCAAGTTCATGAGCAATCCGTGGGCAGAAACAACAAATTTGTGGGGAGAAGTACAAAATTGTTCTTTTTTTATAAATCTTTGTGTTTCTGATGACGCTTTGGTAATGGAGCCCTGGGATCAAACAGGCAGTAATTAAATACCACCAAGACTGTGTACAAACACTTTTGTTGCGACGATCAGATGAATTTATGTGTTCAGTGAGGCTTCTGCAGATCATTTGCACATGTAGCAAGTGTCCATTGCAGAAATCTGGAGTAAGCAACAACCAAATTCACAGCTGCTGTGGTCTTTGCCCAGCAAGTGGGCACAACCCTCCCAACATGTTTCAGGCCAAATTGGGGGCTATTTATGCTAGCCCTATCCTATACAAAGCCCTGTGCCTTCCCTGAGCAGAGACAGAGAGAAGTTCAGATAAGGACCTCATCTGAGAATCACTTTATTGACAAATTGTTATTAGAGTCCAAAGACAGAAGGGATGAGCTCCAGCCTGGACCAGGCCGGTGATGCCTCTGGCCACAGGACTTACCAGAAAGCCTACCACCATTGGCCCCTTCAGAGCAGTTATTAATAGGGCAATTGAGAGGCTAGATATTAGCTGTCACTCGGTCTCCATGCACTGTTTGGAGCATCCCATTATTTGAAAAGGAATTTCCTGTCTTCTGCAGGCAGCTGCCTATGTACATCTTTAATAATTCAGACACCACAGTCCATGGCGCAGGAGGCAGCAGGCACGAGTGTCAATAGTCTGGGAGAAAGGCTGATGTGCTGGAGATCCAGCTACCAAACAGCAGTGGGACAAATCTCCCAGAACTCGAGCTTAGCAGCAACAGCAACATGCTCACTCTTACCTGAGATAGGGGCAGCATGTATCCTCGGTATTTGGTGGGTAAAAATTCTGTTTTTATGATAAGCCTAGTAAAAAAAAGGGGAAAAAAAAAAAAAAGGCAGAAATACATCAACAATGAGAATTGCTACACTAATCAAGTAGCAGCTCAGCTCAGTGCTGAAGGTTGCTGCCTGTAGACAGAGTAACATCCCTCTTCCACCACTGAGCACCCAGAGATGGTGGATCCCTGCTCAATATGCTTTCCACGTGGGCAGGCACCAAATTCATGCAAAGGAGATGCGTGACATAAATCCTCTCCATGCAATGGTTGTACGGTTGTATGAGACAGGCAGGTAAACACTGCGGTCTGTGCATCAGAAAACCTACAAGAAAGTCCTGTGCGGTGATTGAGGTGCCAGCACAGGCATAGACAACAATGTGGAAAGGAACAATTTTTAGTAAACTATTTTTTTATCATTTGATAAATAAAACACTCAGTTCCATTTTTTATCAAATGGTTGGGTAGCCCTTGGGGAAGGGCCTGGCACTGGCATCTCTCAAGCTCACAGGTGTGAACTGTGCTTCCTTGGCTGGAAAGAGAGGGAGTGGGGAGCAACTGTAAAATAGAAACAGTTCCTTCTATCTTAGCTATTGAAGAGTTTTATAAAACTGTGCAATTTCTCTTCACCCCAATTAGGCTTATTATCAGCTTTCATGGCCTGGGAACATGGGCCGTTCTGCAAGAGAGTCAGCACCGTGAGCTCTGTGGGTGCATGACCTAGGCACAAGGTACCTTCAGTCAATAGCACCTATCTCCCTCCTGTTCCTCACTTCAGCAAGGGACCCTTGGGTCAAAACAATTGGTTTGGGGATTTTCTGCATGGGCAGCAACCAGGCTTCAAGGAACAATGGAAGATGCTGAAATGTTGCATGTTTCCCTAAGAGAGTTCAAAGAAATAAATTAACTATTTTGCCAAGCTCCTAGTGAAGAAGTCGGTAATAGTGTGAGTTTCTCCTCTCCTCCACATCCCCCTTTCCGCCCCAACAGGGCAAGAAGTTTCATTTAGGTGGGAATGTTTTACATCAGTCCAAGAATTTGCCACTTAAGCAGAATTGTTGTGACTTTTATACAAGAAAGCAGACTTTGCTCATCTGTTACCTGTCTAATTGTTTTTATAATATATGTGCTTAATAATCCCTCTGTCACTGGCTTAACATAAACCAGATGCCCCTTCTGTTCCAGGGCTCGAGAGTCCTGGGGAACTGCAGTTTAGGTCAATTGACTGGGATTCAGTGAAATTACAGAACAGCATTTTGTGTTAGGGCAACGTGGGAAATTGCTCTCCTTTCCACTTCCAGCCCCTGTGGTGGCCCCCTCCTTGTCATCTCCTCCAGGTCACGGCGTGGCCATGGCTTATCAGGCTCAGCACAAGGAGAACCGGACGCTCTGCCAGGGTCAGCCAAAATGAGGCAAAGGATCTTTCTTGCTGTGCACTTGGGAACTCAGTCCCCGTGGGTCCACGGGTTCCTGCACTAACCTCCCTGTGAAGGCAGTCTCAATGCTGCCCATGCCACAAGGCACGAGGCACAGCCTTACCCTTGCGCGTGGCCTGACACGCCACCTCCTACCATGCCCCGCAGGAACACAAACCAGGCATAGGATGGGGCAAATGAGGTCAGCAGGGAGAAATAAGATGCCCAGAGGAATGAAAGCAGCAGAATCTGCAAAAAGGGAAAAATTAGGGCTATCAAACCATGGGCTTAGCCAGGTTCATGGCTCCTGTGGGGATAAGGAAAAGGACACATAGCCTCTGGCATGCACTCACCTTCCAGCGTCCGTACCTGTCAGCCAGGAGCCCGAGCACAATGCTGAAGACCATGTAGCCAAAAAACACCATCTAGGGGAAGCGAAATAGCTGTGGAGGGCCCACTACCAGCAGCACTGGGAAGCTCTGCTCTTTGAACTGTGGGTGAGTTGAATGCTTTTGGAGCAGCAGGATGAACTGCAGTGCCCAGATCTATGAGCAGGGTGGCTTTCAGGGGTTGACTTCTTCCATATAGACACTTGCTGCTTCAACCCACAAAGCTGGCAAGGACTTCAAAATAAGAATGTGGAAGTGGGGACTTGCTTTGGCATTACAGTTCTAGACACAGGTGTGTGCTCATGTCAGCTCACTTTCTGGTTTTCTACAGTTGCGGTACTGTTCCCAAGAGGAGGCCCTAGGAAGTTATTTGGTCCATTGGGAAATGTACTTTACAAAGCTCATAGTGGTGCCCATGACAATGACCACACTGTGGATGACCTGCATGGCGGGAACACAAGTCACTCACCGTTGTCACTAAAGCCACCTGCCAGTCTTGAAGCTGCCACTCGCATCGAATGAGAGGGGACACAACAGCTATTAGCATGATCTCCATGGCTTCAGCCACCTTTGGGAACAAGCATGCACATTAGCAAGAAGAGAAGACACAGGGAGTCCACAGGGGAAAGTCCTTCAGTCCTACCAAGCCTGCAGCCATGGCAGTTCCACCATGTCAGAACAGCTCTGTGAAGCCATGGTGCCTCCTTAGTTGTCTGAGCCCTGTGCCTGATATAGAAGACGTGCGTGCTTGGAAACAGGGAGAGGTAGGGAGGAAGGTGCACCTAGACAGCAGATATCTAGGTAAAGTGCTTATCTAGGAAGGCTGCAAAGACTAATCCTTTGCAGAGGAGACTCTTAACCAGATGTGCTAGTGGAAGGTTTTCCAAGTATCTCTGGAAACCAAGCTGCTTGGTTAGGCACCCTGCTGTGAATTTGGGCATCTAACACAAGGATAACCTCTTAAAACTGTTTTGGATTAAAAACTTTATTGCTCCACTGGCTGCTTGCCCCAGCAGCTGGCTTCAGTTAAGAAATAAGTCTATCATTTACATATTGCTAGAGGCTTCTACACTTCAGCTGTAGTGATCCTTGTGGATATGTTCCCGTCTCGTCTTTACCCCAGCCTGGGCTCAGGCTTTTGCCCCAGTTCCCAAACCAGATACACCATTAACACAAGATCCTGCCAGTTAGGAGATTTTTAGCCAAGGGTAACAGGAGGGTAGTCCTCCCATACCAGGTTGTACAGGGCTTGGGTGCCTTGGGGACAAGGTGAAAAACACAATCAGGAGACTGACCCTAACCTTCAGGCACTATTGAAGACATGCCCCATCAGTGCTGCTTGACAGGACAGTGCTCCAGGGCAGAGGCCAGGCCTTGGTGCTCCGGGCCAACCTCCTCAGCTTTGCAAATAGATCTGATATCAGTTGTAGCCAATATTGGTTTTGGCCAAAAATGCCAACAGCAGATATTTTGCTTGAGAAGGTATGTGTGGAAAAAAAAAAAAAGATGTGCTGCAATGTGTGCCTGTGGTGCTTATGGTTGTTATTTCCCAATAACAAGGCAAATGAGAAAAGTGTTTCTTCAGGCCAGTGCAGATGGCTGCAGACACTTACTCCAGTGCTGCCCATGATCAGGAAAAGCATGATGTGAAACCTCCCAAAACCAATAGTTTCCACAGCTTCTTCCACTGTAAATGTCTTCTGCCCTGAACATCAAAGGGAAAGAAAGACAAGAGGCAAAAACCCAATTAGCAGTCAAATTGTACCTTCTCTTTATGAAATGTCAACATTTTTCGTGCCACTGTGAGACCACACCAGGAAAAAGGCTGCAAACACCTACCAGTTGTGTGTCCACTGACCAGCCACTGGACATGCTGGTGGCTGAGCACATCATGGGGCTGCTGAAACAGCAGCCAGCAGGGAAGAGGGTAGGCTGGGCATGGGGGAAGGACAGCCTTGTAATGAGTTACTCCAGCTGCTTCAGAACCCATGGCTGGGTTTCAGGTTAAGGGTCTACTCTCTTCCCCACCCAAACTGCCATGAGGCTCAGCCCCTCTGCACCCCAGGGGTACAGGTCCACTCCCAGCACAGTGGTGTGAGCTGGGGGCTGCCTCAGGCCTGAGCCCTCCAAAATGAGCACAGCCAGGGACTCTGGGCTCAGTTTCGCCTTTATTCAGCCATTATTCCTGACTTTCTCACCCATTTCAGGAGCAAACAAAGCATCTCAAGATCAGAGATGCAATGGCTTTATAAACAGACCTGGCAGAAAGGTTTCAGTGTATATGTACTTCTAAGCTCTTAGGTAAAGACATAGCTGCATAAATTTTTCTGTCAGATCATTTATCTCCCAAATAAGTAATCTCAAACCCATTAACATTACCTCTGAAATGGAACAGAACCCACTTCAGAATTCCAGGAGAGCACACTTTTTTTTTTTTTTTTTATTTTCCAGATGCAGAACTTTTCTGTTATGCTTTTCTAGATTTTATTTCACTTTAAAATGCTTTTGAAATAAAATATTTTTTTCTTTTCAAAAATAAATTAACCAAAATGAAAGAATTCTTTAGTTACAGGTATAATAAAATGTTTAGACAAAGGGAAGACCTGAGGAAAAAAACAGAGCCAGCCAGCTCTTCCCTCTGCCATAAGTAGCAGCCACCAATTTGGTAGCTATGATGAAGGAGGAGAAGTATGGAGCTGATACTTGTGGCTCTATGTACTGAGGTTTAGGCAGTGGGAGTGCCAGGACTGGGGACTCTCTTTCTACCCTGGCTAAACAAGGACCCAAATTTCTAGTCCTGTCAGTACAAACTCACCTCTTGGGGGTTCTTGTTTCTCTGTGTGGATTTCCTCTAATCCAATTGCATTTTCTGCTTCTTTTGGTGCAGTGGCCATCTCGGGTCCTGCTGGAGTTCACTGTTACTGTCAGGAAGGCTGGGATTTAACTGTGAAAGCTCTGGATAGTCACAAAGCCATCAGAGCCAGCAAAGCAGCATCTCCTACTCGAGTGGAAACATTCAGATGGGCTCAAACATGGGTTTGCTTCAGGCAGCTGCTGGGACATGTGGTGGTGGTACGATTCTCCCCCACCCTTGGGCCACTCAGTACTTGATGTGACTCCCTCTCCCTGGGCCACACAACAATCCACTGGAAAGTCAGGTATGGATTGTGAAAGGCAGCACACCAGAATGTTGAGGCACCTGCTTAGCACACCTGGCTCCTGTTTCCTTTAGTCTTTGGGGACAGTAACAACCACCTATTACCTCCTGACAGCCTTGACTGTAAGCAGTGGACCAGAGCATTAAGGTGTCTTTTCATGACACCTGTCTCCTGCTCCCTGTGTCAACTGGGAATGGTAACAACAACCGATAGACCTCCTGACAGCCCAGTACCCATGTACTTGGGTCGTGGTTTGAAGTGAGGGATACCAGGACCCTATAACCTAGCAGGTTCTGGGCATACATAACTGGTGGAAAGTACCAGAATATTATATCATCTGAGTGAGCTGAAATAGAAAACTACTTGATAAAAGTCAGTTATCTTGGACTGGATAAATAGCAATCCTAAGTGAGACCCTTTGTGCTCTCCTGGATTGCACTGGGTTGTGACCAGCATCTCCTCTGAGCTGAGACACGTCTCAGGATCAGTGGATGGAAGACCAGTGTGAGTGAATCTCCCCCAAACTCAATTATCACCTGCTGAGGAATGCTGATGCATTATGAGTATTTACTCCAAACTTGTAGAGGGAAATTTTACCTATAGGCTAGTCTCTTCTACCCACCCATCTACCTATCTTTGCATTTAGAATCATAGAATCATAGGGGTTG
>NW_008581000.1:953-1188 GCF_000691845.1 Merops nubicus | reverse complement strand
ACGTGTGACAGGGACATGGGAAAGGCTCCAGGGGACACGGGACACGTGTGACACAGGACACGTGTGACACGAGTGACATACAAGGGAAACATGTAACATAGGGGGGACACGTGACACGTCTGACATGTGTGACATGGGACACGTGTGACACGGGTCACATGTGACACGAGTGACACACAAGGGACACGTGTAACATGGGGGGGACACGTGCCACGCCTGACAGGGCTGCAACGGG
>NW_008581000.1:0-837 GCF_000691845.1 Merops nubicus | reverse complement strand
GACACGTGTGACACGGGACACGTGTGACACAAGGGACACGAGTGACATGGGACACATGTGACATATGAAACATGGATGGACACGTGACACATCTGACATGTGTGACACAAAACACGTGTGACAGGACACATGTGACATGTATGGACATGTGACACATCTGACACAAGGGACACGAGTGACACGGGGGACAGGGGACATGTGTGACACATGTAACATGGAGGGACATGTGACACGTCTGACATGTGTGACACGGGACACATGTGACAAGGGACACATTTGATATGTGTGACAAGGGACACGTGTGACACATGTGACACAGGTCACATGTGACACAAGTGACACACAAGGGACACGTGTAACATGGACACGTGACACGTCTGACATGTGTGACACGGGACACATGTGACAAGGGACACATTTGATATGTGTGACAAGGGACACGTGTGACACATGTGACACAGGTCACATGTGACACAAGTGACACACAAGGGACACGTGTAACATGGACACGTGACACGTCTGACATGTGTGACACAGGCCACGTGTTATACAAGGGACACGTGTGACACGTGTGACATGGGACACGTGTGACAAATGGGACAAGTGTGATATAGGACACATGACACATGTAACATGGATGGACATGTGACACATCTGACACGTGTGACACGGGACACGTGTGACAGGAGTGATGCACAAGTGACACGTGTAACATGGGGGGACATGTGACACGTCTGACATGTGTGACACGGGACACGTGTGACACAGGAATGACATCTGACACATCCCACATGTATGACAAAGGGACACGTGACACAGGGGACACACGTGAAACAC
>NW_008580999.1:24239-49151 GCF_000691845.1 Merops nubicus | reverse complement strand
AACCATGCTGACTGCTCTTGATGACACAGGTCTGTGAAGGACTCAGATGCACCTTATCAAACACAGTTGAGATTCCTGCCCTCTTGGTGGGAAAGATCTAAGCATTGTGGAAAGTTGCATTTGCAAGTATCCTTGCTATACAGGTGAAAGGAACATGTTCATAAGCTTTGCTCACTTCAGCAAGGACTCAGCTGCACAGTGCCTGCATCCCCACTTGTGTGGCTCCACCTGAGTGCTGCTGCAGAGACCCACCAGTTTACATGGTAACAAGAATAAACCTACTCTTTACATTTAATCCATGGTTTTGTGGTTGTTCCTGTGTCCTGCCTGTGCCAGCTCACACAATAGTTATTTTGAGTATGAGAGTGGGAGGAAGTATCTGGCCTGAAGGCTATTCTTTTGATCTAGAAAGAAATTAATAGTTGAAACTATAATATTTTTTCTCAAAGTATATTTTTTTCCTCTCCGTAAAGTAAGATCTATGTGATCCATCCATTCTTGTCAGTGGCTTAAGAGTAGAGGTTCCACAGACTCTCTGGGCAACCTGGCCATTGCTGCTATACTCTTGAAGTGAAAAGTACATTCCTAACAGTGAGCAAAAATCAAGACAACAGCAGGATTGACTCCTAAACTCCAGACACCAACATGTATTTTCTTATGGTGAACTGTGCTGTGGAAACTGTTTAAATTAGCCTTAACAGTGAAAGAACTGTCTCCAGCTGGTCATTTGAAGCATTCACACGCTCTGAAGAAATCTGAAGTATGATCTCTGCAGCTGAGGGACCCTGGTGCAGCTAAGCTGCTTCCACAGAACCTCACTGTCATCATGTTGGTAGTTTGCTTCGTTTCTATGTGCATTCAGGCAATTCTTTATGGAAAGATTATTTAAAAGGCACAAGAAGTGTTGAGGCTTTTTGTCCTTTGGAACAGGAACTGTGTGCTTTAAAATACACACCAAGCTGGCAATTCACTCATATATCACTAATAATTGTATGCCTGTGAGAAATAATGTAATAGTTCTGTGCAGGATAAAGTGCATAAAGCAATGCAATTAAATAGAACTTGTAAATGCTTTGTAAAGTGGAGACAAAAAAAAATAATTTCAGTCAAGCCATCTCTCTAGTAGTGTCAAGTTAAAATGGCATTTTAAATGTGCTTAGTCTTCTCTAAATGCCTTCTTAAACATTCTTTTTCTATCAGTAGCAATATTTAACATCATACATCACAACAAAGCATGTATAATCAAAACTACTGATAAATTTCCTTATAAGAAGACAATTAAATATAGTTTATTAATTATGCTTTGAAATTTGTCACATGAAAGGTTTGATTGCTCAAATTCACGTTTAAATTTTTAAGCAATTGCAAAATGATATTAAATTTTATTTGTTTTTTTTTTTTTTTCAGTGCAATATTGTGTTCTAAACTTGAATTTTTTAATGATTAATTTTAACCTCATCAGGGTGGACTATGTGACGTGCAACATCTGGCCAAGGGAAGAGAATGGAAACTGAAGTAGTGAAAAAGTATTGTCATGACAAAAACTAATTGGAAGTATTTGTTGTCTTTTTTTCTTTAAACTTAAAATTATTGCCTATATTGACTGGTTATCTCCAGCACCAAAGCCACACAGCCTCATTTAAACAATTCAGGGACACAAGATTCCCTGTGAAATAAAACAAAGCTGAAGGTAATTGACACTTTAAAAACCTTAAATATTTTTTTCTCCTTCATACTGTTAGTATTTTATACTTTAAACCTTTTCATCTTTTAATCCATGCATAGAAACTTGACTCTGAAAAGGCACCATGGGCTAAAAAATCAATTTCTTGAAGTCAGAAGATTAGCACTTAAGAAACAAAGTCCAATAGGCAATAACAATGGAAACTTCTCCTCTCTTCCTTGCCAAATGCCTGAGCTGCAGGAAATTTCTCTGCAGAGGAAAAGCAACTTCTGAGTCCAATTGGTTTTGGTACTCCCCTTTGAAATTGTTCACAACGGTTCCATTCAGGCTCCTCTACAAAGCTAAAGATTTTACTATGCTAGTACTGTGTACAGAGATTGGAATTTGGCCACCAGTTAATGTCAGATCTGATCATTAGTCAAAAAGTGAACAGTCAATTGAGTGTGATGGGAAGGGACAGACGGGAGAGGAAGAGCTGATGCTCAGATAGAGCTAACTGTTCTCTGACAGGAGATAGCATCTGTTCCAGTCCTACTCAATTCTTCCCAGGACACAGATCATGGCAGGGCTAAATTCTGTCTGTGCTGCTGCAAGATAAATGGTGACTCTGGCAAAACTGGCCAGAGGAATCCACTACACAGTTGAGAAGAAACAGGGCAAAACCTGTTCATTTGGGTCCCAAAATATGGAAAGTACAAGCAGCCAATTAATACAAGGATGAGGTCTCAGTGTGGCTGCCATTTGTATTATACAACATCTAAAGCTCAGCCTAGACTAATTGAACAGATTAGCAGGGTATAATTGCTAACCTTATTGCCTGTTTTTGGTGAAATTATAATGATTTTTTTTTTTTTTTCTCTAGCATTACCTTCTCCTGTATTTCTGCCAAGTATTTGTAAAGAAAAAAAAAAAAAAAGAATGGATGAAACTGAAATTGTGCAGGTACACTCTTTTTCTTACTCTCATGCACACACACACAAATAGTCTATTCAGCTTCGAAAATATCAGTAATTATGTCTCCAGATGCACTGGAACAGCAGGGCAAAAAGCAAGCCTATAGAAACAGATTATTAGAAACATGCAAAGCATCAGATAGCAACTTAGATCCAAATTTGGCTTCATCAGCTAAAAAAAGCCATGCTACATTGTGGCTTTCTACTGCTGACCACTTGCCCAACAAAGAACAATATTATCATTAACAGGCAGACCAGCAGCCAAACTCCTGCCTTCACTCCCACATCACACCCTAGAGATCCAAAGTGGTGGACAACCAGAGGGAGGAACAATTCAATGTATTCACCCACTGCAGTGGATGTGAAGAAGGGAGTGAGCCAGGCAAGAGCCAAGCCATGAGCAATGGTAGCAGCCAGACCATGAGCCCAATTACACAATGGGGACTCAGAAGCTATAGAAACAGCTTCATGTTCTGGCCCTGTCATCCTGGGAACTCCACTTGCTGTGAAGAGTCAGGGAGCCCTTCCAATAGCCAGAACACCCACACAGCTCATCTACTGTACAAACAAACTTCCCAACCCCACTGCAGGCAGAGTCAGCTCTTACAGAGGTGGCTTCATGCCCCACCTCCAAGTTAATGTGATGGTGATCTCCTAATCAGTTCCCACCCAAGGCTGGCCAGACCCTGGGTGAAAACCAGTCAGGAAGGTCTTTCTTGCCTGGCTGTGGACATCATCCATATGCCAACCCTCATTCATGGCTGGGGGTTTAACACCAGCACTTCAGTCTTTTGAGATGAGATCTTTAAAAAATACTTTTTTTCATTAGGAAACACCAGTTCATACTGAAGTTTTGCAAATAAAGTGACAGTTAAAGTAGTAACAAAAGATGTTTTATTAACAACTTAGTTTCAGTGATGAACAGGCTACAAAAAAAATCTTTCATTCCTGAGATCAGAGGATTTTATTTCTAAAGGAAGCTTTTATGATGAGGAGGGAAGTATTTCTCAAAAAAACCCAAATGAATCTGCAAAAACAGAGAAGTTCTTGGAACAGCACATCTCTGAAATGAATGAGAATTCAAATTAGGATGTAGTGGCATGCCTCAGCCAAAAATAAAGATGGATGTGTTGAACAATTTCCTTGCTTCTCCCCTGATATGTATGTGATCTTCATATGTGGAGAAAAGAAAGCAATTGACTGGAACCTTAGCTTAGATCTTTGTTAAAGCTGTTGTAAGTGGCTAGATTTTGGTTTCCAAATGTACCCTCTCCAAGTCTACCTTCTCACAATCCTTTAGAAACTCCTATTATCTGAAAGATATTTTCATTTTTCACCTTTCTTCTTCCTACCTTTTTTTTTTTTTTTCCAGAGTAAGAAGTACATGGAAATATAGGAAGACAAATATATGATACGATTAAAATGATGCCTTTCTGAATACTTGTGTGCTCATGCATACACAATCTAGAAATGTTCAGACTGCAAGAAAGTTGATTACAGGTTTTATTTTCAGTCAGGACCCATATTAATCAGTCAGAAGTTCAATCTCAGATTTTTTTTGAGAGAAAAATTATATTTAAAAACCTCAATTAAATAAGAAAGACAATCTCTTCTTCTCCTTCCACTATGAAATTTTTTATTAATGGAGAAACTTTCACTTTCACCTTTTTTCTTTTGGTTAAAAGTTATTGACACTGGAGCTGAAATTCTGTTCTTTCTCACTAGAGAACCTCACATGAATCTGTACAATCCTATAGCTAAAATTCATCTAGTAGTTAAATCAGTTAGTTTAATTGCTACACTATAAGCCACCCACACTTTCCTACTTTATATTGCAGCCAAACATACAGGTATGTCTGCACTGAGATTTCAGACACTTGTTCAGCTCAGAAAAGCATTGGCATGATTATCTATAAAATCCTTTATTCCTATTAGAGAGGTGTGAATCAAATCTTATAAATATCTAGAAAGTTAATTTTATTTCATGCTAACCTCTCTCTTGATCACTTATAGAAAGACATGATTTACCATTATGGGCAAAGTTACATACTTGTATATCTAATTAGCTTTTGCATTTAGATGGTTTAGAATACATAGGATGATTGTGACAGCTTACACTGGATCCACTATTCAGATGTTTCCTAGTTCCTTCTTTTACTGGCACTTGAATGAAGAGACTCCCTTATCCTAATATTGTAGAACAGATCTCATTGAAATTATGTCCTGTAGTTGCATTTTGCCTTATCTGTTAAAAAAAAATAAAAATCTATGTGGCATAGTGTTTGGTTTGGTGTGCATAAACTTTTGAATTTGTTTACCTGTTAGACAGCATAGAAGAGAATAAATTCAATTCTGTTGCACCATAAAAGCATTATTCAGTTGGAGGACCTGTTTCTACCCTATAAAGTAATAGGAAGACAAGGCCAATTAGATTATTACATATTATCACACAGAAATGAAATGTTAAAGAAATATCAATATGTGGAAATGTGTTTTGAAATGCTGACTGCTTGGTGGCTAAGGTTCAGAATAGGCAGACCTAAATAATTTTATAGTAATTGGAAAGAATTATTTTGAAAAGGGAAATTCTTTCCAAGATCAAAACTGTTTTCAC
This sequence comes from Merops nubicus, assembly GCF_000691845.1. Classification (NCBI taxonomy): domain Eukaryota; kingdom Metazoa; phylum Chordata; class Aves; order Coraciiformes; family Meropidae; genus Merops; species Merops nubicus. The sequence goes on along the minus strand of NW_008580999.1, from coordinate 43,900 downwards.
GGTGCTACCCAGAGCACTACATCAGTCTCTCTCTATATTTATGCAGCCCAAAGAAATCAGAAAGTAGAATAGTTTTTCTGAGGTTAGGAGTTGGAAAGTGTTTTTAAAGCTGAAGAAAATAATAGTAACTTAACAGTGTTTTCAAATCTCTGAAGTGGGGAAGTGCTGAATGAACAACTGTAGATAAGATAATAAGGTAATGTCTTTACTAAACCCACATTGTTCCTTATACTGAATTGTCTAGCTCATTCTCCTGTTATTTGGGGCTGACCCTACAAAATGCAGCTTACACTATTTAAAATTTTCATGAATCAGTCAAGACAAGGCTTTATGGGGGCACATATTCTGATAATAATGTTACTTTAGAGTAATACACAACTCCTTCAGAGTAATAGGCAAACAATAGAAATAAGTAGATGGAGAGACATGATATCTGCTGTAAATTAACTGTCTGAAGGAGGAAAGGAAGTTACTGCAGCCCTTGAAAAGATGTATCTTTATTGTTTCTGTCTCTGGCTCAGATTTGTTTTCATGTTTTCTGTCCACTGCTATCTCTAAGTCTCTTTCAGCGTGCCAGCTTTCACAGTTCTTCCCCATCATACTGTCCTGGTTTTGGTTTATTTTTCCTCAGATGTATTAGCCTGTGCTTTTCTATATCTATTCTGTTATTTCCTGCTGTGTTCCTCAGAGGTCTTATGTCCCTGCTGCTGTCCTTCCCAGTTTAATATTATATGTGAATTTAGTTCTACTATTTGCTTATCTTCAAATCATTACTGAAAATGTGAAATACCAACAGACCTGATATTACAACTGACAAAAAAAATACTTAGGAAAGTTCATATGACCATTCATGATTTACTATCTATATAGAGTATTTCTATTAGTATTAATTTTTTTTTTGTTTCAATTACAAAAACATGTACAGGTATAAAATTGCAGAGATACTTTCTAAATGCTTACATTAAAGATACACAAATATTATAGTACTTTTGTTTCTGCATCCTAAGAAGAAAAATTACTTGCTTCTGCATAGTTAATTGCACTAGTAATTACTTTTGAACATGTGGGTTGGTTGTTTCCTGCTTGAAATAATTACCCAATGAAGCCTATACCAGGGCTACCAGCAGGAAGCTAACAACTGGTATATTGGTGGAAAGAGTTTATGAAGCACTTCCTATGCTTTTTTTTTTTTTTTTTTGTCTTTTTTCCTTTGCCAGACGGAGGAACAGATGGATGTGTAATGTACACATGGCCTCAGCTCTCAACCAGCAGCCACAACGAAATGTACAAAAATCAGGTGTAACTCCTCTACAGTTGTTGGCTGCAAATGAATAGACTCGTTGCTCTAAAACTAAATTTCTAAAGTGATTATTTCAGTTTTCAATTTCCAGAAGCTCAATTAATAAGTTTTATTTCTGAGCAACAGAACTATCACCATAATTAGTGTGATTTATGGTTGCAAATCATCAGATAAGTGATAGCACACTGCTTCATTAAGTCTTCAATAATTTTATGGCTTTTGATCGGTGTTCTGTACTTGTGCTATGCGCTTGTATTTCTAAAATACTTGTGGTTAGTACTTATTTTTTTCTTCTCAGTAGTTGTATACACTATGATTAGAATGCTGATTTTCAGTAATGATAGTTTAACTTTCAAGTATAATCATGTATTCTATTTTTTTCTCCTATACATGTACTATTCCCTCATTTCCAATATAATTGACATTTCAGTCTCAGCACAGTAAGAACACAATCACAGTTGTAAATGCATTGTCAGAATGTGCTTTGGTTTGCCAAAAGTGTTCGTATATTAATTTTGGGGTCATTGACTGTTAACAATATGAAATGTCATGAATATAAACCAAATCAATGTGATTACCACAGTGGAAAAATTAATCACCTAGCTTGTCTTTATCATTTGACTAACAACGGATAGGAATCTATAAACATAAAGGCAACCAAAAAGCATCTGGGTATGATCTTGAATGTTTATCCTCTTGATACTATTATCTTTGAAAAGGCAGCCATAAGGGACACGTTCAGCTTCTGATGTCAAATGAAAGTGAAAAAATATTAGGTAAACAAATGCAATTTACAATCCTTTTTCTAACTCATAATAAATATTCATAAAGTTAAGTTAAAAAATGCTTCAGTAAAGAGTCAAGGAATAAGCAGGGTAGGAGTAAAGGAACAAACTAAAAGCAAGCCAGAAGGTTTTTATGCTGGTAAAATGGAGCCTTTTTTTATTTCCATGTTCACCTGCAGAAAAAAAAATCAAATACATGCAAGAACACATGGTAAACATTGAAATGGATTATGTTTAGAAAACAAAGCCAAACATGTTTGGTAGTATTTGTATTATAATGGCTGTTTAAAAAACCAAACTAGGACAATATATTTGAATGCGCAACTGAATTGTAAACCTGAGATAATAACATAGAAGTCTAATCAGTTAATGAATGATTCTGTATTAAAAAAGAAATAGAAAGTAAGTGTGAAAAATTACAAAGTATCTAAAAGGCAGTAGAGAGTGGATCCTTCTAGGTGCATAAATGTTCATAGTTATTTTCTTTTATTTATATATGAAATGTTACTTTGCTGTTCACATTGCTCAGTGTTAATTTTTGTAAGTGGTTTTCATTACTATAAAAGGACCACATCCTACCTTCCAGTGCAACCAGATCAAGATCCATGAAACAGTTTTAAGGTCACATGAATGACTATAGGAACTTATCTTTAGGTTTGAAAGCAGGTATTGCCTGGCAGAATTGTTCAAGTTTATTTACTATATATAATGGAACACTGTAATTTGACATCTGAAGAATCAATTAGCTGTAGAGCTCATACAACAAAACTCAGTGTTACCTAGAGAATTCTTCAGAAATAAGTAACAAATGTGCCACATGAAAAAAAAATGAGAAATAAATCATTATTTTTATTAATGCATCATTGATATTTTGAATTTTATATTATTTCACATACAAGCTCTTAACACTTTTAGAACTTAGTCCTTGAGGAATTTTTGACAAATATTTTTACAGCTGTTCTTAAAAATCAAAGCAACAGAGAAACAGTAAATATGACCTGGCAACTTTTCAGTATTTACAAAGCAGAAGTTGGGCAGAATTTGACCTCTCTTTTACTGGAAAGTTTTCTACAGGCCTCTGAGAATCAATTTGTTTGGCACCTTACCGACAATCTGGGATTAAAACAATGCATGTTTTAAACAATTTTTTTTTTTTTTTTGTGGCAGTGCAGGAAAATATTGCATATACTTTTTACTGTAATGTAATTGTGCAAAATATTTAACCTATTCTAAGTGATAATGATAGATTTAGTTATAAAAGAACTGCGTATTATATGTATTCTAAAATGAATTATTTTTTCTGATTAGTATCTGACGGTAAAAATATAATAGAATCCTTTTCTTGAGGTTATAATAATCTCATTGAGTACTATCAGAAAAATTAGTTCAATTGTGTATGTTCAGATAAGCCATTTCATAGACTAAATGTGTTCTTGGTATGCCTCATAAGATTTTTTTCTCCACAGTAAATTCAAAGAATAATTTGTAGAATTTCTTTTTTTTTTATTAAGGCAGCAAGAAAGGTTCCTGACCTAAATTGATCCTTTTTTATTCATTGAAAGATAATAATAAAACTACTTATTTCCTTCATTACTTACTTGGGGATCATTATAGGTCTCCCTTAATTTAATGATAAGAATGTGCTTAGAAGATTTAATATTCACCTGCTTTTTTCTACAGTCTTTAAACCTTATCAAAATATCAGAATAATATGAGCAGCACTCCCATTGACAATAGCACATAACTGCTATAATTTCAAGAGAACTTGTTCCTCTTCTATTTAGTATCTTCTTTTCATACACCAGGTTTCTGTTCAGGATTTCAGCAATTCTGTTTAAGACAACTGTACATGTCATCACTTCTGAGAACAGGAACTTAAGGTAAATGTTATGGTTAGTTGCAGTCTTTGTCAGAAAAAGACATTTGAATGGGCAAATGCTAATTCATACTGGTGATTTATTGTATATATTTACAATCTGGAATATGAGTTTCATTCACAATTTCTCTTGAATATTTACAACTAACATGGTCTCTTTGTCCCACTGTTTTTGTTGGCTGCTTGTAACTTGGGTTTATTTACAAAGATTCGGTTTAATGATGTTCCTTTTTTAACTATTTTCACCCTCCTTAATTTCTAGTAATTTAATATTCTATATACTTAACTTACTTTGACAACTGAGGACTAGTAAAAGGCTAAAAAAATTCAGATCTACTGTTGTGGTTTGAGGCTTGGAATGGGGGCGTGACCTTCCAGCAACTGGGAGGACCCCGGGTGGGGGTGAACCATTGTATTCCCTCCCCTTCCTACTCACACTCTGATAAGAGGCAGGGAGTGGGTTCTAATTTCACTCCTGCCTTGGAGCTCAGAGAGGGAAGTTGTCCTTTCACTCCGTGGGACCTTGGAACCATTTCTGAGGGTTTTGTATATTTTATTTTTTGTATTATTCCCCTAATCTTTGTATATATAATTTTCCTTACCTCCCTTTTTCGTTTTCTGTTCCTTGTTAAACAATATACTTCATTTTTTTTTCCAAAGTGTCTCTCTCTCTCTCAGGGGGGGAGAGGTGAGTACATAGTTCTGTTCCATGTGGGTCCTGCCCTGAACCCCTTTTTACACGGAACCAGGACATCTACATTTTGTGATCAACAAATCCTTTTTTTCATCCATGGGCTGGTAGGCTTTAAAAAACATTAATGATGCCCGTGTGTCCTGGTTTTGGATGGGATGGAGTTAGTTTTCCTAGTAGCTGATACAGTGCTGTGTTTTAGATTTAGTGTGAGGATAATGCTGGTAACAAACTGATGTTCCAGTTTTTGCCATGTAGCACTTATCATAAGAAAAGAACTTCTGAGTTTCCCATGCTCTGACAGTGAGGAAGTGCACAAGATGCTGGGAGGGAGCACAGCCAGGACAGCTGACCTGAACTAGCCAAAGGGATATTCTGTAATATAGGATGTCATGCTCCGTTTTGTTTGGCTTAGAATATTTTCTGTATTAGTGCAGCTTTTGATAGCTTGCCTTGTTTATAACTACTAGACTATTCAAAGCTTCTACCAACGGCTTGGTAAACTGAATATTCCAGAGCTTTTAATACACTCCACGTTTCCTGGAGCACTGGAGCACTTATGGGTTCCCTACTTAAAGAATTCAAATTCTAAACACTGCTTCAAAAATAACAGTAGCATTCATAGATAAACAGCATATAGCTGAAGACATAAAGAGTATTACTGTATGGTACTTCAGTATCAGACAGCATATAGCAAAATTATGGGTCAAATATGAAAAGATACCAAAATAATTTGGATTTTCTTAGTAGAGGTCAACAGGCTAATCATAGGAAAATGTTAAAATTCAGTGATATTGTAACTAAATGACAAAGTAATGAAAATTTGGCAATTATAGGTCTTGCATAGACCAGTGTTTCCACTGAAGCCTAAATCAGTGAATATTTATTAGGGTTTACATTTTTAAATACGCACAAATCTCATTTTTCAAAATATCCTCTTGGACCTTATATTCCCAATGGAAAGAATGGGTCCAGACAACTTTATATGAACGGTAAATTTTATTCACGTTTTTGTAGTTAAGTTCATATTTCCAGAGTATGTGTAAGCTAGCCATGTACAGCTCATTTCTTCTGCTCTGGATGTTTTTTGACTGTCTCTTACACAGACTGTGTTCCAGTAGGTACCAGCACGAACCAAAGTAAGAGACTGAAATGAGACAGAATTAGAGCAGCAACCCCTTAATAAGGTAATAATTTCTGCACTGACCAATTCAGGATAGAACTGCAGGGAACTAGTACATGTTGCTGAAGTTGAAGAGAAATACAGCTGAAAAACATTCGGGCAAAAAAGTGGAAGGAAAATGCAAAGGGGTAATTTTCCTTAACACAGAGCAGGAACATATACATGGCGCGCTAATTTTCAGTCTCTGCGCAGAAAATTAATTAAAGGAAATACTAACTGACATCTATGGATTTACTCTTTGAGCAAAAAGGTGTATTCATGAAGTCAAGCAATTACATTAATGTAACAAATTAGGGCTACTAATCTGCTTATTCAGTTACTTCATTAAATGGGAGTGAACTCACAGAAATCTTCACTTCTGTTCGTACACTTCTCCCTTTGTAAAGTGCATTGAAAATTTTGCCCTGAATGAACAGAGAATTTTCTGTAATCAACATCATTTAGATATCTCCAGTTGGAATTTGTTTGTTTGGTGTCAATAAAACCTAAAATAGTCTTAGAAAAATAATAGGAAAATATAATAATAAAAGAAAAAAAAATATTTTGGTATTTTATGCTAGTTTAATTACAGAAGGAAGTCAGGATATTTCAAAGGTGATCTTTGTCAGAATGTTCTTCTCTTGTTCTGGCCAAGGTATACAGTCTTCATCAGTAGCTGTAGTACAAGCTGGACTATGAAGACAAGAGCTCCTGTGTAGTGACTTCCATTTAGAATAGATGGATACTCATACCTGTTATTTACCTGTGCATCATATATGTAAAATTACCTAGTTCCATGTGTCATGCTCATTAAAATTATTTGCAGAGTTGACTCTTGTGTGTGTGTTTGGACATATAAAATGTGAAATATATATATTTATATATGATATGCAGCGTATAATAATACATATAAAGAGTTTATATGTCCTCTTATTAACACTGAATTTCCATGTCAAGTCTTTTACTACTGCTAAATACTGTCACTTGAATAGGGAATTTCTCAGCAAATAACTAAATTTCTGCTGTTGTATGGAGTGCTTTCTGACTAGTCCAGACTGATTTTTCTGTTGGATTTTTTCATTAGAAATTCTTTAAAAAATCAATATACATTAGAATTATGGAAATTAATAACTAAGGAATACAGCCCATTTTTCCTTTAAAATGCTCTTCACCATTCACAGTTGTCTGTCTTGTCACAAGTCTTAGTGTTTGGCCCCACTATCGTCAAGGACAAACCTGTTTTAAAGACTACAATAATGGATCACCAAGGAAGTAATTTGTCTTTGCTAGTTTTGAAACGCTGATGTTTTGATTTTTACAACTTTTTAAAATTCTATTTTAAATAATGACATTCAGTTGTATCCATATTAAAAAATGATTGTGAAACACTGTGTTATGAATGATTAGATGATGAGGAAAGGCAAGCAGGAGCTATAATCTGCCACTTTTGCAACATATTAATCATCTGCTGCCTTTTTAGAAAAAGTACTTTTTTATTTTTGATGAGTAATACCATTATTTTTTTGCCAATTTGGTCCAATGAACACAGTTTCCACTTTTTCTTAAATAAAGTACATTTGCATACATGTATTAAATCCTTGTGAGATAACTATATGTAATTCACCATATAATTGCATGAACTCTGCGTCCAGAAGTAGCTAAGAAAATGAAAAAAAACCCAAAGTTTGTTGGCAATAATCCAAAACTAACAAGAAATGCTTTTTAGGACTTGGAATCAAGTAAATATCATAACATGCTGAGAAAAGAGGTAATACAATCTTTCTTATTCTAAGTTTGCAATTACATATTTATAGAAAAACACATCTACCTTTCAAAATCATGCATAACAATGTATTTAGTTAAAAGAAGACTTTAATCTAAGAAGTAACTATTACAATTTACTTCATCTTTCTCAGTAGAAAGTTTGTAACAGGGTGTTTTGACTATCAAGAACTTCAAAATTAGAGTTGTTGTCTTATACAGAAGCTAATAAAAAATTTGAATAGTACTTCATAACATGTAGTTTATAGAGAAAAGCATTTTGTCATAGAGGCCTAGCATAAACTTTCTTGATATTTTCTTTAAAAGTATATTTTATTAAAAATAACTGTAGGTACAGTATTTTTATAAAGACCGCATTTCATGTAATGTAAATTCCAAACCCCTTCAAGCTGAACCATAATCTCATCTGTTCTATACCATCTTTACTGGTGTAAATTTGCTCTGATTTGCTTCTATGAAGGGACACTGAATTAGAATTAAAACCAGAGATTTCATGCTTATATAGCACTTCTTTTTCCTCTCAAACAAAAACAAAACAGAGCGCTCTTTCCTTGAACTGTTGGCTAGCTACTTCTGAAACCTATCAGATCAACAGAGAGAGATGATGTAGAAAGTATGATTTGTACTTAAAGGTGAAATTAAATCATTATGAATAAATAAGTTTTTTTGTAAAACAAATTTTGAATTAAGTTTTTGTAAAAAAAATTTGCTGGAAAAAAAACACTTTGTTTGAAATCCTCTTCCATCTTCTATATAGCTTGAGATGCAAATATATAAAACATGGTTGAAGTAGATACTATATTTTTTTCTAGTACTAATGCTTAAGATTTTTTTTTTTTTCAATCAAACAACCCTCAAACATTTTTCTCCTTCATATGGTTTCCCGGAATAAGTTATTCAGTTTTTCTCATGGTTTCAAATGTGGGTCTTAAAGGCAAGACAGGCTGATTATTCTGGTAGTATATCCACTTGTATTCAGAAGAGTATAAGCAAGTTCATCATAACTCTTCTAGATTTTTGAACCTAAAAATCTCTGAAACGTATTGATAGTATCATTCAATTGATAATTAGAAGTCTCCTTTAAGTGTTTTTACCACTGAGCAAGAGTTTAACAGGTTTCATAAATATGGTTATAAGAAACACTGTCAACTGTCTTCTAGAGATATCTCTGCTAACTTTTGAAATTAATCAATGCACTTTTTAATGTTAAATGCTACGAACAATTTAAAAATGTACCAATTTATTCTTTGTTTGTTTGTTTTTGTTGTTGTTTTTTGTTTGTTTTTTAACTCAACTTTCTGGAAGGTATTCAGAAGTTGATTATTGCTACTAAAAATAATAAAAAAGTATTTTTTAAAGTTATAACAACTGAAACTCTGACCTTCTGCCCCAAAACATTAATTAAAGAAAACCTTATGTCAGTCATTCAAGAATGGATGTGATGCTTCCTTTAGGTCTACAGGATATGTAATTATTTAGGAACCTTAAATTATATGAAATAACTTTAATAGCAGTAAATCTGCATAACTATTCCATATCCAGGATGATAATTTAAAAAAGGTCATACTTATACTTCAGTGAGACATCTTTCAAATGAAAAGTTATTTAAGAGCTAAAATCAATTGACTATAGAGTACCATGTTTTCTGATGGGAATAATAGAGAAAGGATGACTGGAAGTTGTTTGTTAGAATGATAAAATGAGTTTTTACCTCTGGTTAATATCATCCCATACATTCATCATTATATACTACTCGATTTTTTTTTTTAATATTGATTTATTTCATTGCCCAAGACAGTTTGTACTTGTATGAAATTCAGAAGACATTGATTTATTTAAATTATTCAGTGCTTTAGTGTATGGCTATTATGTCATTTAACACTTTAGACAAATCAATACACTTTTAAAAATTGCTTGTTTTATTCAGAAGGCTTGCAAATGTGCCTTTCTGGAATTAGTTTGCTGTAAGGTGACAATGTTTTATAAATAATCTATTTTAAAGCTATAAAGAGTTATGTATTTATGTATAAATGCATAAATAGTTACAAGTAAAATGAATAATTTAAGATTGCCTAAAGCACGCTCCGATGTAAAATATGCCTTTAAATTTACATTACTCTCAAATGTATCATGGTATGTCCATATAAACTTTTTTGTTTAACTAGTAACCATTTCTGTATGTTAAGAATGTTTGTCTCGGTACTTTAAACATTGGAAGGTTTAACTGACACAGAACAACCTCCAGTTGTCTGTAGAAAGGTGTAAGGCAAGGGATAACTCTTGACCACTAACTGTTTTTTGTAGTTGCATTACAGATAAGAAGTATATGATCAAATATGTTAATGGAAATCATCTACAGATAGATAACTCCATCATAAAAGAAGAAATCAGTGTCATGTTCTTATTGAAACGCACAGTCCCTAGACAATTGCTTTTGTATAATATGGGCACTTTGGCCTTTATTCCTTGTACACAATGACTTACAATGCCTGGAAAAAGTTATTTTGCAAAGTAAAGAGTCTTGCATTCACTAAAAGAGGCATTGATTCATATAAATGTAAATAACCATTTATATTTTTAACTAAATGTATACTAGAACAAAGCAGCTCTTGAATAAGCAGCTTTTACAGCAACATTTCTCTGTCAAAAAAAAAAAACCCAACAATTCTTTTCACCTGCTAAGTAGAGCAATAAGAAGATGAGGGTCAATCCTGCAAGGATTTATTATTTGGATTTCAATGTACTGACAATACACAAGCTTTCATATTTCACTAGAAAGTATTTCAGTTCTAGCCATTTTACAAAAAATGGGCATTATTCAAATCTGTTCAGAATACTTTTATCTCACTCACTACAAATATCTCCACAACACAAAACAAAACAAAACAAAACAAAACAAAACAACTTATATTTGGTTTTTTGTTTTTTTTTTTTTACTGGTAATTTACTTTTTTGAAATTAGAGTGCTGACTATTTCTTCTGAATGGATAATTCAAACTCCATGCTCACATTGGACAGCTGATGAATTAACAGGATAACTTTTTTCCCCTTGTTTAAAGTTCTTTATTTTCATATATCTTCTATTCCAATTACAAGAAAACAAACAAACAAAACCCAACCATCTGTCTACCTAGTACCTGTTTTCCTTTACTTGCCTCATCGTTTTCCTGAGTAGTATCTCCCATAGACTCATGATAACTCACATTAATGATCTGGGTTTAGATCTTAAAAATAAAAATACTCTGTAGGTTGCAGTATGGATCATTTTGTTTGGTAATCTGTCCTACTGTGGTAGTTAACACCTTTAAGAATCTTAAACCTGCCCATTTTTACAGGTCAAAATGCATTTCCATTGAAGTAATTAAAACTGTCTCCATTCTGAAGGAATTGTCTAGGAGTTTCTGCAGTAATATGTATGTTTTCTGCAGTATTTGCTATATTACAGACATTTTGTCAGATGTAGAAGTATTTTTACTGGAAGGGTTAATGCTTGGGAAATGTATATATGTAATGCAAGATCATGTCTATTTATCTAGTGAGATGCTGTAAGAAGTAATTTACTATTTAACATATTATTATTAAAAAAAAAAAAAAAAAAAAAAGCAATTCTTAGACTCTTACTGTGCAATAGAGGTATACTCAATAACTAGTGAAAGATGTCCCTGCCCATGGCAGGGGGCTTCAACTAGATTATCCTTAAGATTCCCTTCCAACCTAAACCATTCAGTGATTCTATGGTTCTTTAATCCACCTTCTGGCCACATGGAACTTTTGCCTGACCTGGATGGACACAGAGGAAGGGCCAACTAGAAATTCCCACTGTGTTCTTGCTGCACAAAATGGTGCTCCTGAAAAGACTCAAGATACATCCTCTTCAGCAGAGGATCCTCTCTTCCATAGGACAGAAGATATGAGATTAAAAGTGGATATATTATGAACTGTGGGAATTATATGCTTATATAGGGAATTTAGTAATTTAATTGGTCTAGCCAACTAGTTTTACAGTGTTCCAGGAGAGAAACACAGGTTGTTTGAGTCTTTGCTGGGCATGGCTTTCAGACAAAACAAGAATATATAGTATCATATACTGAAATATCTGAAGATGCTCTTAAGCAGTTTTCACTTGTTGCTTGCTGAATGATTGGTTTCAGCAGATTCTACGTAGGGCATAATGAGGTTTTTGACTCATTAAAACAGAGAACCCACATGAAAAAAAAAAATGAAAATACGAGGAACAAAGTTGAAACTATCAATCTGTCCTATAGTGGTGTTCCCTTATGAAATATGGATTTTACAGCAAGATGGGATTAGAGGGTTCATCTAATATGTTTAATAGGGGACTGGAATAATGATTAGGATTTAAAACATTGGGAGACATTTTACTGGGCATTTCAAACAAGTGTTGTTTCCTATTTCTTGAAAATCTTTTCCTTATAAAGGTAACATTCTGGTGGACTGAGCCACGAGCAGCTTGGTTCATTCTGTAAGTAACAACCAGGAGCTAGTACATCCAATTAATAAAGAGATGCCCAAGCCCTGTGGTTCCTTAAGTTAGTAAGGGCTTTTGTGCTCCACTGGTTATGTCACAATATCCTTACTTAAGAGATGCATATGCCAAGACTGGATAATGGCACAGCAGATGCTTCATCTTGATGTCAGGATGGAAGGAGGCCAGTCAAAGTTCCCAAGGTAGCTTCCAGACTGTTATAGAATGAACTCTATCGTGTTACAGTGGGAGTCAGAATTTCCCCTGAGTGTTGAAGAGCAAAATCCTGCATGGAAGTGTTTTTAGAAGGATTGTAGCCAGAAGGATTGTAATGGGGTGACCTCTTTAAGTAAGACACTGCATGACCAATATCCTAAAGAAAGGCCTGGTAGCCTCTATCCTCTTGAGTGTGCTGGTGACCTTTCTGCTTTAGTTCTATCTGATGGCATTCTCATACATTTTCTGGGGGCAACAACTCAAAACCTGCTTGTAAGTTCTTGCACAGAGAGGTGGGCACAACAATGAGACAAAAGTTATCCTGCAGTGGTAAATATCTAGCTAGACACATATTAAAGGCATGAATGCTACCTATAACTACAGTAGAAAACAATATTATTTCGTTTGCCATTTACAGTGTCATTTCTAACATGCTCACAGTATATGATTTCCTTATTATTGGTAAATGATATTTTGTGTGGAACCATGAGTGTAAACATTATGGTATGCACAACACTGGAAAATTTTATCAGATATACAAAGCTCTAGTAGGTAAAGGGCCAGTAAAGTGTCTGGTCAGGTGACTGCTGTACCATTCTGACATTCAAGAAATGCTGGGACACCAGTAGTCAAGTGGCACATTGCAACAAACCCCCTCTTTCCTGATTTCACTTTCTACAAGGAAGAAATATCTGCAGGTGGGATTAGGCCCTGTGATGGTTTGAAACCTGCTGCTCCTGGTGGGTGGAGATCTGAAATCTAAAACCAGAAGCAATGAAAGGGGTGTAGACCTGTTCTATTCCCACTCCCCTCTTCCTTTCTTCAGGACTTCCTGCTGGGGTCTATAAAGGGAGAGAGAAGACACGCCTCTTCTTCCTCTCTCTTCCTCTCTCTCTCTGCTGGGGTCCTGGCCACAGACACTCTGCTCTGCTGCTGCTTGTGGTTTCCCTGTGCTGCACGTGGCCGTGGCCATCTTGGGACCTGGGCCTGATCTACAGACTCTTCCCTGCCTCCATCCACGTCCAAGGATTGTGCATCCAGCTGCATCCACCTCAATCCAGCGAGATCCAGCACTGGGGAGCCTCAGCACAGCATTAAGGTTTTGTATTTTTGGAAGTTTAACCTTCCTTGCTTTGTTGTTATTATAATCCCTTTCCCTGTTAAACCCTTACCCTTCTTCCTTTCTGTACCCTGTTAAACCCCTACCCTTCTTGCTTTCTGTTCCCTGTTAAATAATATATTTCATTTTGTTAACTTTTCAATCAGTGCAAAGCTTTCATTACCCCTGCCTTCCTCTGTGTACCTCTCTATACCTGGGAGAACTAAGGGATAAGGGAGGTGCGACACAATTCTGCCTTCTAACCAGGACAGACCCTTATAATGTCAGTGATATGAGTTCATTCTAAAGAAATGTAGGCATGTCAGTTGCTTTCTGTTTGTCCTCAAGAGATCCAGCTTGTTGGAATGGCTATCCAGTTGCTGTAGGACATACATTTTCACTGTGGTCATGCCTGCTTTATTATAACAGTCAAGGAGAACTGAGATATAGTTCTGTTTCTGGCTGCTCTGTAAGTGCAGGAGCTCTTAACGCAATTGATCAATAGCCATAAACATGATCAAAGGTGCCTGTAATAGTTTAACCCAGTATGATATCAAAATGGATCAAATTTTTTGGAGTTCCCAATAATGCAGGTTGAACATGGACAAACAGAGAATGATTCTTGACTATTACTTAGGGCCATTTATTTACTGTTTTGCCACTCACAGATATATATTATGTCTGGCAGTCACTTTTTATTAGATTTCTGAACTGTTGTAAGAAATTAAGTCAGAATGTAAGTGGTTTAGGCAATCACGTTCCTCTGTGGCAAGATGAATTAGTTGGAATAAAGTTCTCATTTAAGAAGTATTCTTGTTACTTACCATGCCTGCCATGCTTGCACTATTATAGAATGGGCTGTAAATAAGGAAGCCGGGCAGAGAGGCCTTATCATTTTCTACCACATCCTAAAAATTCCACCACTTCAATTGCCTATTGTCCAGAACTTAAGAACATGATCTACAGACTGCTGTGTTCACTTGACACAAATATCATCTACAGAGCCATGACTGACAAGTACTATTAATGCCATAGGCTCTAGAAAAAAATGTGTCTAGTCCTTTTCTTTACTATTCAAGTAGAAGATTCCATCCTGTCATATTAAAACATCCCTTTATAGGCATGAAAAAGTCTGCCTTAGTTCTTATATCTTCTTGCTTTAATTGAAATTAATACCGTTGACCAATTCTCTTTAAAAAGTCATATCCAAGATTGGCTTATGAATCAGCTTTAGAGATCTGGAAATTGCTTACTGTAGCATTTAGGCACAACTGACTTCAGAATAGTCCTGAAGCTGCGAGGGAGGACAGTCAGTCACTCCCCTGTACTAGAAGTAATGCTATGCTTTTTTCATTTTCTACTGGTGCATCAGAATCAGAAAAGGACCTAACCTAACTGTTCCTCAGCAGTCCTGGGTGTGTGTCTGCACTAATGTCCTAGCTGAGATCAGGAGTGCAGTTGTGAAGCGAATGTCCTCACCATCCCACTTGCTGTGCTTTGTCTCACATTACCAAGCAGCTTCAGAGCACATGCACTGGATTCTTCTGGGAGGAAATTAAACTGGGGGACACATTGAAGGAGCATGTCTAACGTGCTTAGACAGGGAGTCCATCCACAAGACCAGGCTAGAGTTAGTCTGAAATGATTTAATTTGATTCTGTTTTCACTATAACTCCTCTACCTTAATGTTTCCTCTCTGGTGTCATGGTTACATGGTAAAATCTCCTGCTTTAGTATCTTTTTGGCATCATTTTACCAAATGCCAGTTTGTGGAAGCAATGTCTTTTGCCTACTGCCTTGTTTCAGATGGTATTCCACAATCATTAGAGCTTTATAATCCCTTGCCCAATTGGAAAAGTCTAATCTCAGAGTCACCATCTGATTTCATAATCTTCCTTCTATGTAATCTTTCACTTAATGTGGAGAACAGTATCCTCAGCTTCCCGAATAGCAATCTTGCAGTTAGCTTTTTCTGCCTGCCTTTTAGAGTGGCTGAGCCCATCGAATTCTATGAAAGCTGGCACACAGAAAAGAGATCTCCTATATAATCTTTTCTACTGTCACCCTATGCTGCTTTTATTCACTACTTTTTTTTTTCACTTGTAGATTTTTAAAATATTCCATTTTTTCATAGCTCCAAACAATGTTCTCTGATCTAGCAGTGACCAGAGGACCTAAGATAAAGTTATTGCAAAGGCACGGTGATGGGTTAGGGACTGATGGTGAATAGCAGGGGTCTTGCTTGCCACTGGCACTTCTGCCCACATAGGTAATAGGACGGGTTCTGTGATAGCTGGGAGGAAGACAAGGAGAAAAAAAGGTGATTCTGCACCCTAGGAATCAAAATATTCTGTTAGAAGTCTGACTTTGCCTGGATGGTATAGATAATGATTAGGTTCAAGTTCTTCAAAGCCATATTAAATGATACTCCAGATGCTTCAAGTGGAGGGCAAATTAATTCACTTACTGAGTAAATGCATCTACGATCAGGGAAAAAGGTCTCTAGTAAAAAACACTTTCTAGATCAGTCTGACAGAAACAGGCAGAGAATAACCACTACCCAACAGGGCAGAAATGCTTTTCTGCTGTTATTTCATTAAAAACTACAATGGTACCAAACATTTCCCATAAGACAAAACTGGAGGCTAGTCAGGATATTCACTGTATTACAGCTTCTGCCTTTCTGGTAATTAAATGCATCATTGAATGCTATTACAGAATATTTACAAGAAATATGCTTTCTGCTATGTTTCCTAATGACTGTTTGGGCTTATCAATGAGATATACACAAGGTCTTTACAAAATCCCTAAAACAGTGTGCCTGATATCCTCTACAGCTCCTAATAGCAAAACAATCAAGTGGCTGAAAGAAACTGCTTATATCCAGGTTCATTTTTTGTAACAGCAAACAGCATATACATAAAAGTTTTAAACCAGTAAAGATCTATATCTATTCACTCTTGTCTCCAATTTAACCTTCCATTTTAAAGCTTCCACCTACCTCCATTTCTCATAGAGATGAATGCAACTTCTCATTGCAATGTACTTCTTTGATACTTATCCTTTCCTCTTCTTACGAGTCTGACTTTCAGCAGGCTGGGAAATCATTTTCTCTTGCACTTCATCTCCAATTCAGCAAATTCAGAAGTAAATTTTACTATTCCCTTTGATTCTTATACCTGAAGTATCCAGTACTGGACTCCAAGCAGGAGCTGTTTTCTGTTCAATTGTTTGGTTATCATTTTCATAAAGACATGTGATATTGACAAAGACAGTATCCTGTTCTTGGCAACATTTTATTTCCTGTGTCTCTCCTTGTTTTTTGCCATCTCTGATTTATTGCAATACATTATTATATACATAATAACTTGTCCCCAAGGGAGATAAAGAAATCCTTTGGTATTAACCTGAAAATGTTTTGAGCACATTTTAGTTCTGTATTCTTACATTTCGAATGTATATCATTCATTAATTTAATTTGTAAAGGGATTACTTCAGAGTAATCTCATTAGAGATTATCATATTACCAGATAACCTTACACAAGACAATCTCACTAACTGTGCCTCAGGATGTCACTTTAGATATATTTATTTTGTACCCCAGATATAAATCCATTACCTGCTTCAAATTGGCTTCAAACGTTCAACTAACAAGTGTTCTGTATGATGTATGTTAAATACATGTAGTGTCTTTGATTTTGTAATTTGTAAACAGGGATGTTTACAGTAAAATTTTAAAGAACTGAAATGCAAGTAGATGTTTTAAGTACAGTGTAACTATATCCTGTAATTATGCTCTATGTTACACAAGTTATCTAATTAATATCTTCAAATGATTTGAAGTGTTGTTGGTCAAACTTAATCTGCTTTTTATATAGCTGTAAATATCTAATATAGACTAGCTGGAACTAGTAACAGATAATTCTTGTTGATTTTGAGAGAATTTAAAATTAGCCCTTCTTGTTCCTGATTGTATACAAATAACTACAAACAAAGGAAGAGAGCCTCTGTTTGTTGTAGGAGGAACAGGTTTCTATCACAAAACATCTGGTGAAAAAGGAACAGTGTTACATATAACTAGTCATCAGAAATGTGACACTGCAAATCAAGATATTATTTATATGTAATTATCATTCTGTTTGCTATACATTGGGTTGTTAAATGCAAGAAAGTAGCTGGCTATGCCTTCTGGAACAAAGAAGGACAAAGTCTGGATTCAAGCAGATAGAAAAGAATGTTGATACAAACATAGTGAAACATGAAGAATACTTCCAAGTTCCTTGGCTATCCCTTTTCATGAGACCTTAAAAATATTGCCCTCATCATTCAGTAAACCTGACAATGAACTATAGAGTTAAAGTGCTCTGTCAGTTTTTGGTACTGTCTGAATCTTTAATGCTCTCCTTAGTTCACTGAACAAGATGGAGAAGATTTCTCAAACAGCTGTTTCAGTCCCCTGAACTGGAGATCAAGTAGACTGGCTTTGTCCTCTCTTCAAACAGTTGTTCATTCAACCCAAAAGGATGGTGTTTTTCCTTGTCCTCTGTCCCTCCTTTCCAGTACAAACTAATATACACATCAAGGACATGATATTTACTTTTGGCTAATGATCACAAAATATCATTTTTCTATTTGTGTAATAGATTTCCATGAGAGCATACAATACACTATAATATGACAATTTCAGATGATCACAGATGATATACGTTTTAATATTTTGTTCAAGTTCTACTTATGATTTGTCTGAAAGATGTCCACAACCCTGGGAAATATTATAAAACAGTGTAAGCCTTGTTCTCCTAGAGGAGGAAAGTCCCAGTATGAGAAACTGCATGTCTACCACTAGACACTTCCATAGGATTCTGAAGTGAGATCTATGATTTCAGGCTGTCATATTGAATGTTTACATGCAGGCAGTAGAACTGTCCAAATGATGTTCAGTCAGGTGCCTACATTATAATGATAACATACAGCTGTGCTTGTTTTATCTCACATAAGACTGCCACTACCACAAAAACAGTTAAAAGTGCTTGAAAAGCTGTTCATGATGAAGAATGGCAGACTGAAACACTACACTAGCAAGACAGTGATTATACTGGAAGACAGAGGAAAGAGAAAATGCAGAACTGGTCCAAAATCCTGTTTGGAAAGCACAAAAAAAGCAGCTCATTAATTTAGTTAAGGTTTACATAAGGCAGAGCAGCATCCCAAAGTAGTGCTTTCTATCAGTTCTGGTTGGCTGGGAGACAGTGCTGCTGTTTGGAAACTGTCTTTATTTTATATTATTTATGTTTATTATTTTGTCAATTCTTGGCAAGGTCAAAGTAAAGCAACATAGTAGAATTTGAAGCTAGGAGTTTATCCCAACCTCCTGGAGAGGTGTCAGGACAGGGCAGTAGGAACTATCATTGTAGAGCACTTTATCCAGTGATACTGGTACTTGAAATTTGTAACAAGTAGTCCTCAAAATTCACTTTCTTAATTTATTTTGTGGTATGGTATTATGGATGGGAATTTTACTAAAGAATGAATCAATGGTAAGACTTCCTACCAAGACACTTCAGACAACTCTGCTGATGTTAGCTCCAGCAGCATCATGCTAGGAAAGACACAGGTTGCAGAGAGGCAACTCTCAAACCATATACACTTGTGTAGTTCCTAACAGCATCCCAAATCTACACCAACTACCCAATACTCACAAAAATCAGTGGCAATTTAAGAAATTAGTCTGATGTGGTACAAAGCCGCTTAATGTATTAGTTATATTTACCACTAATTTTAGAGTCAGTGTGGATTTACAGTGCAGTCTTATAACCTTGATGCAAGAATGGGAACAGAAAGATCAATAGTGGGAGAGAAGACTGTAATATATTACTGAGCTATAGAGAGAAAAGAGTGAAAGAGGATGACCTGAAAGCAAGAATAATGTAACACTGGTGACTGATGACAGATGAACTCCACAAAGGCACTATAATTGAAATTAATACCTGTGTTCATGGGAGAAGCAGCGTGGCACTATGTTTTGTCAATGACCAGGCCCAACAAGAATGATACAGCCAACAGGAAAAGAATCCAATATGCAGACTGTATTGTATACAAAAACGTTATGATATGAATGATGACCAGGGGTACAAAGAGGTCAACCAGCTCGTGCATGATGGATGCCACCCCCAACGATCCCACAAAAGATGTGACTTGGCCCACAACAGGTGGTACAAAGAGAGACCCAAGGTTTCCCACAGTTGGCATGGGAAACAGCCAAAC